>NC_050513.1:19845336-19861963 GCF_002922805.2 Oryzias melastigma
TATCTAAAGGAAGGCTTAAATCCGGCGGCGTTGCACTAATGCAGTCCGGTTTATTAGCTGCAACCATCAGTAAATCTCTCCACATGTCTCAGCATAAACACAAATGTTTTAAAATGTCGTTTATTGCACTGTAAAACATTTTTTATTGGGTCAAATCATTAAAAAGATAAAAACAAACATTCTGGTCTTTCATCTTAACTCTTCTAGTCTTATAGTAAGGAACATCAAAAGTCTTTGTTTTGTTTTGCACAGACTTTGACTTTTATTGATCTCAACTCTCTGACAAACATTATTGAATCCTTCAATAATAGCACAGATAACAGTGTAAACCTCATCAGAAGGAGAAATAACATAACGTATTTACTGGAGTTTAAGTTGCACTGGAGTATAAGTCGCACCAGAATATAAATCGTACCAGAGTATAAGTCGCACCCGAGTATAAGTCGCACCCGAGTATAAGTTGCACCGGAGTATAAGTCGCACCAGAATATAAATCGTACCAGAGTATAAGTCGCACCCCAGTATAAGTCGCACCGGAGTATAAGTCGCACCGGAGTATAAGTCGCGCTGGAGTACAAGTTGCGGCGGGGGTATGAATTGCATCGGATTATGAATCGCACCTGAGTATAAGTCGCACCAAAAAGCACAAGTCGTGCCCGAGTACAAGTCGCACCGGACTATAAATCGCGCTGGACTATAAGTTGCAAGAGCAAAAAATGTCTAATCAAGAAGAAGAAAACCATATATAAGTCTCTCTGGAGTATAAATAACCCTTTGGGGTGAAAAGTCTGACGTTTCAGACCAAACCAACCAAGCCCGATGTAGCTAAAAATAAATAAATACAAGAATACTAATCTTTTGATGTTTGTAAGAAAAATATCAAATTTGAGAGGAAAACAATCAGATTCTCTTCCGTGTTTGTTTTGGACGTCACTTTTTCTATCGGTAGCAAATACTTGTAGTCAGATGCAGCACCCTCTAGTGGTTGTTAGAGGAAACGACTGCTAAAAGACAACTGGCGTTTACCAGACAAGTTGCAAATATATAAGCCTATTTATGTCAAAACAAAAACGCTAAATAAGTCTCTTCTGAGTATAAATTAGCAGCCCGGCTAAACTATGACAAAAACTGCGACTTAAACTCTGAAAATGTAATAACATGCTGGTGTTAAGACTAAAAATAGCCACTAATAAAAGAGAAGAAAGTGACTTTGTTGTACTTAATATTACAACTTTAGCTTCTATTACAAGATGTAGACGAATCGAGAGAAGATGAGCATCCATGTTGTTGCAGTTTCTTTTTTTTTAGTCTTTTTCTGAGATTATTTTCCAGATTCCTTAAGCTTTATGAGTTTTTTTAAGGTGGATCTGGGTCAAAAAGGGGATTCTATAAAAGCAGCTCATGCAGAAGCTTTAGCTAAAGGCAGCATTCTTCATCTCTGCTGTTCTGTTTCAACAGCAGGGAATAAACATTTGGTTTATGTAACTCAGTTTAGCTCTTTTTTTAACGGCTTTCCTCCTTAAGAGGAATGAGATTTGAGGACGGTCTGAAGAAGTTTTGATCAAACACTTGGTGCCGATGAGCTGTCGCTGCAGTACGGCCGGATGACCACAGTGTGGTGCAGCAGCAGAGGGTGTTAGTCTCCTCTCAGAGCGGAGAGACTGTGCTCCAGCGTCCAGCACCCACCGCTCTGAATGAGGAGGCGATCGTGGGGGGTTTGAATTCTCCATCAGAGGTTTAGATCCCTGTTACTGTTCCTTGACGGTATGACCGGAATACGTTCCATCATGTTGAGTTCCTCAAATCTCTGCAGTATCTCAAACATACAGATGCAGTACAATGACTTTGGCTGGAACGTCATTTTCATTTTTTGTGGAGCGACCCGTTCAAAGGACGCTCGGTTAAAGAGGGAAAGGCTCCACAGATAAGCAGCCGGTTGTTTCCTCCTCCACACGCTTCACAGTTGGAAGTCTGCTGCAGACACAAATGATCAAAAGAGTCCGGATGAAAGCCCCAAACGAGACTGTTAACAAAAAGAAAAATAGCTCATTATTATCAGGTATCATTACCTCATTAGGACAGAGAGACGGAGAAGTGTTGGCTCCATGAAGCGACACGAGCAGAGCAAGAGACCTCATGGTTCCAGAAGCACAGCTTGTACAGTTGTACAGGATGAAGCAACAGTTCAGGCTTTATGCAGATAATAAACTGGCTGCTGTTTTTATGCATCGTAGCAAGTTAAATGAGTTTGAGAATCATTTTTTTAATTCCTAAAGGATTTAGTTGTCTAAAAACAATTTTACCCACTGAAGAGAGCTCATTCTCAATGACAGATATTCACAGACGAGGTCTGTAAACCAGGTTGAGAGATTCCTGTATTGGTTCTGTTCTTTGTAGTGATAGTCCTCAGATTATCCCTGTGTGGACATGTGTGTGTAGACTGTAGTTGGGTTGGTGTACTTTGAAATTAAAAGAGTTTGGTAAATGGTACATACTTGTACTTGGATATTTTTACCTTTGACACTTGGGCAGGTAAGGCGGGAACTGAACCTACAACCTTCCAATCAGGGTCGACCACTCTACTCCTGGACCCCAGACGCCCCATTGAGTGTCACTGATAGCCTTTGCCATGTAACAACCCAGTCTCCTCCAAAAACGTTCAGTACCCACGTTTGTCCACAGGGAAAAACGTAGCAGTTTCACAAAAAACGGGTCTAAATTGTGGAATTGCTACGTCTCATTCTCTCATTCATTTCTATGGAGGTGCGCCGGATCACATGACTGATCACGTGACTTTTGAGTTTCTGCCTGTCGCTAGCAAAAACACGGAGGGATATTCACTCTTTTTCGGTGGAAAATCACTCAGAATAAAATATTTTGTGGACTAATCTTTATTTTGACAATATTTCTAGTGAGAAATGCACCCGTTACTATCAGGATATACATTTATTTTGGACATACAGTTCGTAGTTTGTCTGTTTTGCTGGACTTCTCCCCAAAACGGGGCTCCAAAGTCGTGGAATATCAGCGCTTCCGGTGTGCGGAACGAGCCGAGAACCGGGCGATCAGCAGGATTTGGGGACCTGAGCCGCGTCGGTGCCGCGTCAAGGTTTGGGTTCGGGTAGGTTCGGACAAACCGCCCGGACCCTTTTTTAATTCGGCCCCGAATGACTTCCGTAAAGCTAGAACGTGATCACAGTCTGACTACTTCCGGTCGAGGAAGATTAAAAGTTTAAAAGTTTCCAGAAACGAAGATTCTCAACCATAAAAATAATGTTCCTTTATTTTCTCCCTCATAAACAAACACAAATATCACTTGAACAGTCGATTCTAACCTCTTCTAGCCTCTAACCAGTTTAAAATCAAATAATATTTTCATAAATTGGCCTGTAGGAGGCTGAATTTTTTATTTTTTTACTTTCCCTTAACTTTCCCCTTAACTTAAGGGTAAAGTTAAGTGAAAATATATTAAGTTAAAATGGTCCAACCTGAAACCTAGTTTCAAAAGTCAGTTTGAAGCAGTATAAAGGAATGTTTCAGATCAAATTAAATCACTGAGACAACTCAGTTCAGGCTCAACTTCCTGTGGACAATAGTTTCAAATTCAAATTTTCCCTCAAGTTCACCCTTAACCGTCAAAGTGGAATCAAAAACCAGACGCTTACTTCAGCTTCATTTGACTCTTAACATTAGAGCATTGATAAAGTCGATTAATCGATTTGAACCAATTTAAGCTTAAAAGATCAACAATCGATGCATAAAAGATATAAATCGATTTAGCTTGATGCTAATGTATAATGGAATTTCCCATAGGATGGCTAATGCTAACGCTCTGTCGACCTAAACATACATTATGACTAAATAAACATCTTTATTTACTCACAGGGATGAATTTGACAAAATCTTTGAAGGAAATATTTGAAATGATAAAAAACACATTTTTTGGCTCATTCTTTGCTTGTTCTTCTTGATAAAACTGCTATGGCACCAGCTCCACCTAGTGTCCAAACTGAAACGTCCTCCAGGAGAAGCAGAACAATGTTTCCAATGTTAATGATCTGAACATTTTAGTTAGAACTTCTCCTTTAGAGAATCACTGTAACTCTGGATGATATTAACAATCTCAGTATTTCACTGATACATTTACAGGATGTGAACTGGATCAGATTAATATGAATATATTCAAATCATATTGTAGATTATTAATGTATTTCTAAACAAATGTGTCTAAATGTGTATACTTATGACTGAAATGTATTGAAAGATCAAAAGAATTAAAAACATGATTCAGGCTGTTGTGAATCGAATCGTTTCTGAAAATTAGAATTACCACCCAGCCTTACATAAGACGCATAGATGCAAAAAAACAAAATAATAAAGTCATAATAACTGGTATTTTCTGAATATAATAATAAGTGTGAATCCACAGTGTAGAAAACTTTATTAGCAACATCCTGGTAACATTACAGAGTTTGTTAGTGAATATGATGCATAGAGAGTTGGGTGTGTCAACAAATGTTGCTATAAATACCATATTAAATTAAAACTTTGCTAGTTTGATTAATTAAATCCTAATAAATCACAGATAGTGTAAGTTATGTATTTAGTTTCCCTGCGACCAATATTAACCGACTGGTACCGGTACCGGTCCGTTCCACGGGGATTTGGGAAAATGACTGAAGAAGTGGAAAGTTGAAGTTGTGGAAAACCGTTTACAGTTGATCCTTAACATCGGAGCAAACATCGGGGCAAACATCGGAGCAAACATCGGGGCAAACATCGGAGCAAACACCGGAGCAAACATCGGAGCAAACACCGGAGCAAACATCGGAGCAAACACCGGAGCAAACACCGGAGCAAACACCGGAGCAAACATCGGAGCAAACACCGGAGCAAACACCGGAGCAAACACCGGGGCAAAGCCGCTTTTCTCCACGACACAGTCCGTTGGAATGACGTTGACAGAGTAAACGGTTGACGACTTACGGTAGTGAAAGAATGTCAACACTGGAACTTAGTGTGTAACGATTATATATATAACAGTTTTTACCTTAAGTTGAGGCAAAATTAGCAAAAAATGCTAGCTTGTTGCTTAATTACTAGCTAAATTAGCATAAAATTCCTCAGTAAACTAAATTAGTCAAATTGTTAGCCTGCTGCTTAAATAGAAGCTAAACTCTAAATCAGCCTAAAAACACAGTAAATAGCAAATTAGCCAACAATTTTAGCATGTTGCTAAAATAATAGTCCATCTCAAAATTTTTGAAAATTACTATTTAATTTTTCTCCAGCCAGAGAACCGCCATGGAGAGATAAAAGAACCACAAGTGGTTCTGGAGCTCCAGGTTGCAGACCTCTCAGACGTTCTGGATCTGAGGAGGACCGCATCAGTCGTTTTTATTAAGCTTTTTACCATTTCTCCTTTTACATTTTTGGATCATTTTGGACCATTTCTAGTCATGACACATCTTCATAATCAATAGTATTGAAACCATATGGCAGAATCTTCCTTCTTTCTCCTGTTTGCTCTATGGTATTATCTTCTGACACTATAGACTTTGTCGGATCCCAAACCTGTGAAGCTGGACGGCGGCCCGTGAGAGCACTGGAGCGAGGCGCCGTGATCATGATTGAGTGAGGCATTCAGGGGGAAGAAAGTGGCTTTAGTTCTGCCTTCAGAACTCCGGATCAGCGTGTGAAGGATGCTGGAAAGGAAGTGGGAGTTTTCCCAACCCGCTGTCATGCGTTTGGTGGATTTTAACAAGGATTAGGATGGCGCCGTTCTCTTTTCGTGGGCGACATGGCCTCTAAGTTGACAGCAGTGAGACTCGTTTTTGTGTGCGTTGACCTCGACTCAGTTGAGGAAACGTTTAGTTCTTGTTCGGTTTCTGCTTTGATCTGGAACTGAGGAGGTTCAGGCTAAAGCTAGATGTCTTTGTCTTTCATGAGAGGATTCTGAAATAGGATCTGGTCTTTCATGATGGGACTGTCGCTGTCTGCACTGCTGGTCAGCTGCGGCGGTAGAAAACCACGGGGTCCATCGTTGCGTTTGCAGACACGCCGAATCAGGCCTATGATAGCCGTAAACATCAGTCATTACCACAGATGTGGAGAACAATCCCACTGTAGTTCTGCTTCTCCTTTAGCTCCACTCTCCAATTGGATTAGATCTCGCCCACTCTCGCCTCGGGACTACATTAGACTACGGTGCTTAGCGGCAGCAGAGCCACGTTCCTGAGGACGGAGCTGCCAATGACCAGCTTTTGTTTTTGGTTGTTTATTTTTTAGCTACTGTGTGGAAAAATGTAAACAAGGGCAGGTTAGCGCAGAGCCACGGGCTTCACATTAGATCTGCTTCCTGACTCTCAACCGCCTGACCCAGTTTCCTGTTTGTGGGGCGAAGCTGCCAGAAGTGTGCTAACAGGATTAGCCGAGCTAGTAGAACCCGCTAGCAGGACGTCGACTGATTGCATCCCGTCCAAAACTACTGTAATATCTAAAGAATTTCATACTTACATTTATGTTTAGTTTGTTTCATTAAACAAGCGTATCTTCCAAAATAAAAGCAACGATAAAAGTGTTACAGTAAATCCTTGAACTGAATAGATTGAAGCAAAGCTAATTTTAGCTAGCATTAAAACCAGTGAACAAATAGATTAAAAAGCTCTTTTTTAAAGTGTTTTGATCTTGTCCACTAACTCTCACAGCTAAACCCAATTACCTTTGTGCAATATTTCTTGTGTTGTAAACAAGGTTGTGAAGATGCTAACAGGTCTAATGTGTAGCGGTGAACATTGTTTTGTGGCTAACGCTGCTAATTTAGCCAACACTTCTAACATGGCTAACACTTGTGACGTGGCTAACGCTTCCAATGTGGCTAATCCATCTATTGCATCTAACGCGGCTAACGTGAATAACAAGGCTAATGCTTCTAACGTGGCTAACGTTTCTAACAAGGCTAACATTTCTAACGCAGCTAAAGCTTCCAACGCGGCTAACGCTTCCAACATGGAAAACACTTCCATAGTAAATAGCACTTCTAATGTGGCTAACACTTCTAACTTTAACGTTTGTAACGTGACTAATATTTCTAACGTGGATAACACTTCTAGCATGACTAATATTAACACTAAATTTAACCCTTGTATTGAGGCTAATGCATTTAACATGCCTCTACTAACTCTCACAGTTTAATAATTAACTTTTTACAGTATATCATTTGCATAATTTCCTGTTATCTATAGCAGCAAACTTCACCGTATAAATTAAAAAACAGTGGATTAAATTAGTTGGTTTAGAAATATTTGTAATCTATAATTGTTTTAGTTTTGTATTGTAGTATTGAAGCGAGCTCAGCTGTTAACTTTGGAAGTTTTTTTTCAAAATCATCAAATAATGTTACAAATATATGATGACGCTAAAATGATGATTATAAGCAGATCTTAGACTGGAATTTGTTTTAAAGAATAGTAATTTCATGTAATATTACACTCAAGTGGGACTCTTTATGTTCGAATATATTATATTTGGAATTTAATAATAATCATAAGTAATGTTATCAACATTTTAAATGATACCAGATTTTTTACTTGAATCTTTTTTAATAAACTGTATTTTAACTTTTTTTTTAAAATATCTATTTTATCTATTTTTTTATATGAAAGTCGGTAAAACATCATCAACCAGGTTTCATTTATTTCTGAAATACATGAAAACTAGATCATTTTCAATTTTTATTGTATGTTATTTATAAGTTTGATTTTCATAAATACAGTTAAATGTTAACCAAATGCTCAATCAACTTTTTTGTCTGTCGACCTCTATAAATGGAGCTTTAAAAGTGTTGTCTGTTGGTAATAGCCACATTTCTGACTATTTAAGAAAATAGTTAATTCCTGAAATTATAGTTTAAAAATGTCTGTGTGCTCCCCCTACAGGTTGAGATGAGGTATTACAGATGAATTTTATGATAGGTCAACTGTTGTTTTGGCAATCTGCCAGTCCAACTCTTCCTCCTCTGTTGGCTCCGCCCTCCTAGCAGGACATCAGGTGGATCTCATCACTGATCAGCAGTGTGTGCTTCCACTCTGATTGTATAAAAGAGCTAGAGAAGATCTCTTCTGTAAGCAAAACACTCTGAACCTGTGTGGAAAAAGGATGCTTATGGAAAACTGAAGAGGCAGCCGGTAAGCCCTTGCTTTTCATCCCTGACTGCAGTCAAGTTTTGGATGGCCTGCTTTTTGCTCTCTGGCATTTAGTTACCTACCTGCTGGCTGAAGCTGTTTCAGTTACTTACCTGGTGGTTTTCCTTCTGCTGTTCAAGGTTTTTCACCTGAGGAATTTCAAATGAAGCTGAAGAATTTCAAATGAAGCTGAAGAATTTCAAATGAAGCTGAAGAATTTCAAATGAAGCTGAAGAGATTTCACCTGAAGGAAGCTAAAGTGAAGCTGAGCTAAAGCAAAGGCGAAAGAAACCTGAAGGAACCTTAAAACTGGAGCTGAAGAAAACTGAAGCTAAAGTTAAAACTAAAGGAAAGCTGGAGTGAAGGCTGAAGAAAAGCCAAAGGAAAGTAAAAGGAAAACCAGAAGAAAAACAAAGGGAAATCTTAAAGCCAAGATCAAAGTTAAAGCAAAATCAAGCACAAAGAAGAAAGAAAAGAAAGTTCAAGAAATTGAAGAGGAAAGTAAAAGCTCAACTTGAAAGTCCAAAATACCGCACTCAAAGCAAAACCCAGAGCAAAAATACTACAGTAAAACCATTACTAATAACAAAAAACTGAAATCATTGCTTCAACTGAAAAATAAATTAAATCTGAGTGAAATCCTTGTCCATCTCTTTATTCCAAAGTATTCTATCCTTTCAAGTGTGGGAATCCACACAGTTAAAAAACCACAGCGCTTGACAACTGTCATTTCAGATGTTTAACACCATAATGCTCTGCATCTCCAGTATAAAAGCCCCGCCCATCTTTGAGTCTGTAACAGTCGGTCGTTAGCATGTTAGCATTAGCATGGCTCGTAGGTCTTTTGCCTTCAGTTGTCAAAAGTCTACTGGCTTGAACAACTTTCTAGTGGACTTGGAGGCTAGGGAACAGAGATTTAGTGCCATTGAATCCAACAAACCCCGTCCTGGTGATGGATTTGCAATGAATGTTTCACTCAGAATTGTTTGTTTGATACGTTAGCCTTTACAAGCTATGATGCTAGCGTCATTTTATCACTCAAACACGGGTCCCCTTCGGTCTGGACCATGAGCATCTGTCTTGAGGAGAGAAGTCCTCCATCTCTACAGAAAGTTCCAGAGATACTGGCATCACTTTGCTCTGTACCACTGTCCTTATTGAAGACATTACAGTACCTCAAGCTAACCTCACTGTCAATCACAGATCCAAACCACACCTCCCCCGCTCAGACCGCCCCTTTTTTTATTGCATTACAATCAAATCTGGGCTGAGGGTGGAACCAGCCTCCAGCTGACTGTTGTGTTACCCTTTTAAGAAACAGATTCATAGATTTTGCAGAAATGAACACACTCGTATCATCTGCAAAGAAAAAGACTTGAGTCACAATGAAATTAGGACCAAGGTCAAAAACCTAATTTAATTTTTGATAACTCTGGGTCACTTTGACATCTAAAAATGATCTTTTAGACAACTCGAGAACTAAACCTAAAATAATCAGACATTTCTCAGACATCCATGTAGTTTTCTGATGTGTCAATGTGTGAACGGAACTGTAAATGTAAAGTGATTTGGGTCATAAAATGGGAATTAAAGCCGTACAGGGATTTAATTTAATTTCTGAAGTTCTCTCTGAGTGGAGTTCTGTCTTAAATTTCCCTCAGACTCTAAACTCTGCGGGTCGTTCAGGTCAGAATCTTTCTGTAATTACTACAGGACATAAAGCTGTATGTCGTTGACTTCCTGTCCTGTAGGCCTGACGAATGTAATGTCACAGCTGCTGTTTTTCACAGAGGCGATGAGCTTATTCCAGAGCTTCAGCATTATTGACATCGGTTTGGTTTGGGGGTGTTGTGACATCCCGCATTATTAGGTGGCTCTGGCCTCTGGGGCAGACTGACACCATCTCCAGCCTTTGTTTTGAGGCTGGTGTCTGCAGCTGTCAGCCCAGCCGGCAGCCGGAGACACCAAACAGGAGCAGGCCTGCAGACGGACGGCTCTAATGTGAGGGAAGGCTGTGATGCTGCCATGGTCCTGACAGGGAAGGTGGAGGAGTTGTTGGGTCCAGGTGACAGGGGGGAAGTGGGAGGCGGAGAAGAACGGGACAGAAAGTTTGGTTCATGGCTTCATGTGACAACAAACATGCGTGGAAGTCATGGGACTGACTTGAACTTTGTGGTGAGCTGTGTATTGACAATTCACCCAAATAATATAGAACCAAAAAGGCTGAAAGATGATCTGTTTAAGGGATGCTTGTGAAGACGCGCTCAATACAGAGGAAATGATGTCACCATGGACACGCCCCCTCACCTTTGACCTCAGAAGCTAGGCGGGGTTGAGTCAGGATAGTACTTTGATTTGAAGATGTTGTACGGTATAGTGTTCCCTCGCTTTAATCTGTTTTTTAGTTTTATTTTTACAGTGCATTGTGTTCTGCGTCCTGATTGGCTGTAGACTTTTGTCAGTCAGTTTCCTTGAGAAAATTGTGTTTAATGTTTGTCTGAGAAAATTGTGCAGAGTGTGTAGTGAGGCGTTTTACTGCCTTAAGACATCTAAAAATGGTGTTAAAAATGAAGATTACTACTTCTGAGATTTCAACGATTGGAGGTTATTTTTAAAAACTTCCACGATAAAACAGAGACCAAAGTATCTATCTTGATAAAAGGCCACAGGTACACACAAGTCTGATGCGTTTAACAATCCGCTGAACGCAGTTTTCGCTACCCGACACTAGCTAGGGGTGTGCCAAAATATGGATATACATTGTGATCGATTCTCGATGGATTCTTACCAAGTGTCAATCGTTTATTTTCATTTGAAGAGGCTGTAAAACGTTATATTCTTGTGTCTGGCAGCCACTGGAATTATTTCATTTTTGTTCTGTTGTATAAAACAATTCTGCACTAAGTAGATACACTGCTGTTCATGTTTACTGTTGTTAGCACAGAATTTTACAGATAATTCCAATTCAATTGGTGTCAATGCTTGTCAGAGACATAGTACAAGTGATTACAGTAATGTTACACATATGTGTCTATTATTTGTTACAGAAAATAGGACACAAGTTGTGTTTTATGATATATTTACCTAAAAAATATTTTAATAAAACATTTTCTTCTATATGTTTTGAGTTATTAGGGATGATTTTTACCAATTATTGTAGTAACACTAAATAATAACAATAATGAAATAATTTATAAAACTTCAAAACTTAACGTTTTTAACATAAATATGAATACAAACAGGAATATTATTCCAGGATGAATCTTAAACCTTAAATATCTTTTGATGTTTTGCTCCAACTTTTTGCTTTCTTTTTGCTTAAACCATTTCCATCAAACTGGTTTAACTTTCAATGTGCGTTTTGTACATAAAGCCTGAAACTGACTGGTGTAAAGTTGCATAGTCAAGTGTGAACTCAAGGGATTTAAAGACGGTAGCCTAAATACACACATTTACGTAGACTTTTCATTGGAAGTGGTCACTTGAACGTGTGTTTCTGAGTCTGGTGTGAACGCTGCAACAAATCACAGTCCAATTCACACACTGATGGGGCTCCATACATACATACCATAAACATGTAACCACCAGGAGCAACGTAGGGTTCAACTTCAACGCAAACACAGACAGACCGGGAACCGAACCTTCAACCTTTTGATTGAAGTTTAACTGCTTTGCCCCAGCCGCCATTTTGACCGTTACGACTGGTTCACACTGGATTCGGAAGCGCCACAAAGTGGCCCGGAGCGGAGACCGCTTCCATTCGGCGCCTTAGTTAACCTACGGTGTGGTTCACACCAGGCGCGTTCTGTTGTGTTGATATAGTTTTGCAGGTCACATGGACACACAAAAATGGTCCCAAACAGGGCAATGAATACAGTTTTGACGATAAAAATATTAAATTAAACTCAAAAACGGACAATTCTAGCCCAAAAAGCTTAAATAAATATAGTGTCATTTCTCTTAGAAATGCTGTAGAGTCATTCAGACCGAAATGTGGATTCCATTTTTTTTTGTGGCATTCCAGAGTAAAGTGTGACATCAGCTCTGAGCTGTGGGGGGCCGACAGGGGCAGTTGTGGCTTTAGGGGGCGGCGGGTAGCAGTGTGGGACACATGGGGGCGGCAGCAAACGGTAGGGGCCATCGGACATGGTTTTCCTCTATAGTCATTGTTGTGTGCGTGGGTGGGAGTCTCTGAATGTGACGTGCGTGACCGCGTGCACGTTCCCCCCCCGTGGAGCTTCCAATGACAACAGCCTCACTGTGGCTCCATTTCTAAGCGTGGATGGGGGCGGGAAGCATCCAGTCTTGGCAGAGCCGGGGATTTGTAAAATTAACTGAAAGAAAACCTGGAACTCAAAGGTTTTCTTCGTTTTATGAAAGGAGTAAAAAAGTATTTGTGAAAGTTGTTTATATAATAATAAATATCAAAATTTGACTTAATTTAATCAAAAATCTGGTTCTTAATTTAGAACATTTAAGTTTGCTCTAAAACTTTTGATTTCAAACTTTTCCGAAAGGTTTCAACAAGTTGTTGCTCAAATGTGGTCGTCATGGAAACCACCTATAAATATGGAAGACATATTTAAGGGGTTAGAGGAGGGAACTCAAGTAAAACTACATTGTTGTTTATAGGTGATGTCTTATTGAAAGATTTCTCGAAAAATGTTGCCGATGGAGATTTCTGAAGAGGACCAGCGGGTGTTTCAGGCTGGACTGATGCCGCTCTGCTATTATCTGAGATTTAGACGGATGCTGATGAACAAAATCTGGATAATATTCATGAATTGATCTTGAAATCATCACTGTTCACATGCTTGAACTGATCGATTCTCCAGTCTCCCTGGGAGCCTCAGAAGGAGCTCAGTGATGGTGGATGAACTGGGATTAGGAATATAATCTGAGTACGATTCCTCAAAAAGATGTCAAACTATTTCCACAGACATTCACTGCTGAGTTTCTAGGTCAGAAAGAGAGTTTTTTTGTATGAAGACATCATGGTTTTAGAGCATTAAAAAGCTACTATCCCCACAGTGGAAAATGATTCTCACTTTTTTCCCTCTTCTTCCCTGAGATCAATGAAGCTGATCAATAAAAATACCTCATTAAGATCAACACTTTGTTTTTCTCCCACTGTGTACTGCTCTGAAGATTTTACACTCTTTTTTAGATGTGTTTTTATGTTGAGGCATAACATTCTGGGGTAAATTTTTATGATACATTTTTATGAAAGTGATAAAAACTCTGTGAAAAAAAAGAAAAAATGAACAAATAAAACCCGTAATCGACCACAGAGGTACTTAAGTGTTTAAGACTCAACACAAAAACAATAATTCTCCTTCAGAACATATTTATGGCAAAAATATACATACATATATAAAAGAGAGTGTAAAAATGTGTAAGCGCGTTTTTCCCCTCGTTGTTTTACTATAGATTTCCTTGATTGTATCATTTTTTATTGTTCTATATATATATATAGAGTATGTGTATATATATATATATATATATATATATGTGTGTGTTTTATATATATTATATATATATATAAAATATATAAAACACAAACACATATATATATATATATATATATATATATAAATATATATATATATATATAGCGTATATATGTGTGTGTGTTTTATATATTTTAAAACTTGTCCTGTCAGCTGACCATAAATGTCACACTAATGGATTATGAATCTTCTGACACTGCAGGAGTATATTTGGTATATTTTCATAAATCTCTTTTGGGTTTGAGGCTAAACTTTATTAATATGCAATTTATTTACATTACAGTTGGCCTTAAATAAACAGAAAATAAAACATTTCATGTAATTATTGGATGGTGATTTGAAGGTGAAAACAGTTTTAAGATTCTCCAGATGAATGGAAATTTAAAGAGTTAAAACTGTTCAAATATTTGGATGTTTAGTAGTTTTTAGTTTTAGTTTTTCAGATATATCTCTAAGTAAAGCTCAAATCAGCTCTTATTTAATCCTGTTACTTCTATTATTATTATGCAAACATGTACAGTATATTATGGGATGTATTTGTGTCATAGTGACCAACACACGTTGGCTGAAGAACAAGCATCCAGCCCACATCGGTGTGTCACCAAACCGTCGATCATCGTGAGGGGGAGGGAGCGGTAGCAGAACTTTGGAAGAACATAAGATTGAGGCTTAAATCAGGATTATCAGTTTGGCAGGTTTAATAAAGGTTCTGATGAGGAGGCGGGCCGCTTTATTTTGGAAGGATTTTCAGGAAATGCTTCATTTTGGCGGTAGAAGTTGTGGGTCCTTGCTTGGTAACTTCCACAGATCGTGGACCCTGGTTGTCATGGGCTGGTCCTGATTGTTTTCTTGATGCTATTGATGATGTAAAACCTAAGTTTTCTAGTTTAATGAAGGTTCATGACCAAAGACACAGAGATGCTAAACGAGTTGGTAGAAGCTCTTCAGGTCCACGCTTGGAGTACGTCGCTCTTTGTAAACTTTTGTCAGGTTTAAATTAAATATTCTATCTATTGGAACAATAACTTATATAAATGTACCTCAATGTTGGTTCCACACACTATTAAAAAGTCCAGCTTGTCTGTAAAAGCTAAACGAGTTGGTAGAAGTTGGTAGAAGCTCTTCAGGTCCACGGTTGGAATACGTCGCTCTTTGGAAACTTTTGTCAGGTTTCGATTAAATATTCTATCTATTGGAACAATAACTTATATAAATGTACCTCAATGTTGGTTCCACACACTATTAAAAAGTCCAGCTGTCTGTAAAATAACCGATGTTGGGATTTCAACCCATCATCAGACCATCATTCTAGAGAGTTTTTTATTCCCGTAATAAAATCTGCATAATGAAATCTATTTATTTTTTCCCGAAAAGTTATGCTCGTGAAACATTTGTAATGTATTTTCCACATAATTTCCACACTTNNCACCTTGTAATCAGAAATGTGTGGATTATTTTTTTCTAAAATGTCTAGATCTTCTATTGTAGCTAGCACTTTTAGCGTGGCTAACGCATTAAACATGGCAAATTCTTTTAAAATGGCTAACGCTTTTAATGTGTCTTAACGCATCAAATATAGCGACTGCTTCTATTGTGACTAACGCATCTAAAGTAGCTGATGCTTTAAACCTGGCTAACTCTTATGACGTGGCTAATGCATCTAACATGACTAATGTTTTTAACCTGACTAACACTTCTAATGTGGCTAACACTTTTTACATTGGTAACGCATCTAGCATGGCTAATGGTTTCAACCTGGCTAACGCTTTTATTATGGCTATTGCATATATTGTGGCTAACGTGGCTAATGCTTTTAACATGGGTAACGCATCTAGCATGGCTAATGTTTTTGACCTGGCTAACGCTTTCAATGGGGCTAATGTATATAATGCGACTAACCCTTCTAATGTAGCTAACGCTTCTAACGTGGCTAGCACTCCTAAAGTGTCTAACGCTTCTACTGTGGCTAACATGGCTGAATATGCTTTTAACCTGGCTAACCCCTCTAATGTGGCTAATGCTTATAATGTGGCTAATGCTTTTAATGTTCTGATGGTTCTAGCTAGCTAGCTAATAATGGCTAACAGAGTTGGACTGTTTTTGTGTGTGTTACTAACAATGACGGTTGATTTGGAGTTAGAATTCTGACAATGTTTGGAGGGAGTGTCTAAGGGGATCGATAACCAGTTTATTTAGTCTGTTAGTTTTTAACTATTGTTCTTATTTTATGACTAATTTTCTGCATCTGTAAAATTACCTGCATGAAGCCCAATGAGGCAAATTTCTTTTGTGATTTTGAGCTATATAAATAAAATTAAATTGAATTGTAGTTTTAGCTGTATTTTTCTGGTTTTTTTTACATTTTATTAACATGGTTAGAAATCACAGGGATCATAAATAAGCTAAGGTGTCAGACCGCGTTTTTTC
Organism: Oryzias melastigma; assembly: GCF_002922805.2. NCBI lineage: Eukaryota > Metazoa > Chordata > Actinopteri > Beloniformes > Adrianichthyidae > Oryzias > Oryzias melastigma. The sequence continues at coordinate 19,861,457 of NC_050513.1, forward strand.
TTAACCGTTATTAACAAGGTTGGGAGTTAGTATCGTCGCATTAACATTTGTTTTAGCAATACCATTCTGTTATTTTATGTGTTGCAAACAAGGTTGGGAGTTACAGGTATTGTGAATACGCTAACGTTGCTAATGAGTAACGGTCTTGGACTGAGTTTTTTTATGTGTTGATATGAAGGTTAGGAGTAATCACAGTGACGTTTGTTTTAGTGGTATTGGTCTGTTTTTTGGTGAGATGCAAACAATTACTGCTATTGTGCCCAACACTTTTAACGTAGTTAAAGTTTTAGAGTTACTGTAAGCACAGTCTTTAAAGTCTGATTGACTGATGAACTTATCTCTGACCTTTTTGTCTCGCTCAATGCGTTTTAGAGTTCCGTGTGCCTCATATTGGACATACATTTGAAAATATTCACTGACGGTGTGCCCTGTAGAGCGGAGAATACGATACTGAATTTGAATAAACAAAAAGTAGCTTATTTCTCTTGCATTTATTGAGCCTCAATA
>NC_050513.1:19862766-19876410 GCF_002922805.2 Oryzias melastigma
GGGATCGTAAATAAGCTAAGGTGGGTAACGTGTTGCGGTGTCAGACCGCGTTTTTTCTTAACGTGGTTAAAGTTTTAGAGTTACTGTAAACACAGTCTTTAAAGTCTGACTGACTGATGAACTTATCTCTGACCTTTTTGTCTCGCTCAATTGAAAATAGACCATTCACTGACGGTGTGCCCTGTAGAGCGAAAACACGATACTGAATTCAAATAAACAAAAAGTAGCTTATTTCACTTGCATTTATTGAGCCTCAATAACCTATAGGAGTGAGTGTGTGACGTTTTGATATAATAGTCATGAAATATCTTGTAAAACTCAGTATAATAAAAGGTTGCATCATGTACATGCTTATAAATCACCAGCACAGGTAAAGCAGAACCATGTCTGTGTGCGCTGCAGCTTCTTTTTTATTTGATTTCATCTGAAGAGTTTTTATTGACTGTTATTCAGCTCGTTTCCTTCATTTCCTGCCCACCGGACTGCTGTCTTCTCATTTTGGCTGACCGAGAGCGTTTTCTGAATAACTCAACTGTTGCACTTTTGCAGTTAAAGTTAATGACTTGCCGTGACAGGCAGCCGGTCGGTGTGTTGAGTTAATGTGCAAATATTAGCAGAATCAGCGTGAGGACTCGGCATCCTGCTGGAAGAACAATACGCCGCGCTGACGCCGTGACCTACATGGGAATGATCCCGCGCGCCGTGGTTGGTTGGAGGGAACGCTTTAATTTCCAATATCCCCGTTTGCCTGAAATCTCGCTGGCTTCATTAACGAGCATGAAAGTGTTTTGTAATTAATTTTAATCGCCTCGGTGTTTTTGAGGCTGTTTTCTTGATTCAGCGACTGAAGGCGCGCGCTCCACGTGCACTTCCTGCTGTAAACGGAGCGCACACTCCACCGCCGATCAATAGAGAGGATATAAGTCTGAACATAACAGGCTGAGAAGAACGGCCGTATGGAGGCTTGTTATTAAAGCGGTCAAATGACATCATCAATCACCCGGCTGTAATGAGCCTCAACTGTTGTGGCCTCTCACTTTGTCGTGTTTGTGCGAACTTTGAGGGTTTTCTTCGGGCCTTGTTAGCCTAAGACTTGGATGTGAGGTCAGCAGGTGATTTAGCCTTCCTGCCCCATTAAAGCTGGACTGACTCTGTCTTCTCTAACGAGGATAAGGCAGGTGTAGGAAATGGAGGCATGAATAATTGATCGAACAGTAGCAGTTTAATCCAGAGATCCCGCACACATGCTCCGAGGGCCGACGTGGGATCTAGAACGGAAAAAATGCGACTAGTGATGAAGCCACGGTTATTAGCCGACCAAGGAAAACTACGGTAGAGATGCTCATGAGTCTATTTTTAGAAGTTCAAGTCAAGTCTCAAGTCTTTAATTTAAAGTTCAGATCAAGCTTCAAGCATTTGGCTTCCAGTTCAAGTCCAGTCTCAAATCACAGACTTTAAATTCAAGTCGGAAGTCTCTGAATTAAATCAAGTCAGTCAAGTCTTGCCTCTTTGGTTTTAAGCTCAATACAAGTCTCAAGTCTTTGATTTCAGATCTGAGGTCTTTAGCTTAAAGTTTAAATCAAGTCTCAAGAATTTGATTCTGGATACAAGTCAAGTCTTACATTTTTGGCCTTAAGTTAAAGACAAGTCTCAAGTCCCTGATTTGAGACTGGACTTCTAGTATAATTCAAGTCTCAAGTCTTTTACTTTAAATGAAGTCAAGTCTTGCCTCTTTGGTTTTAAGTTTAAGACAAGTCTCAGATCTCTAATTTGAGATTGGACTTCCAGTGTAATTCAAGTCTTAAATTTCTGATTTTAAATCAAGTCAAGTCTTGCCTCTTTGGTTTTAACTTTCAGACATGTCTCAAGTCTTTGATTTCAAATCTAAAGTATTTCCCTTCAAGGTTAAGCCAATTCTCAAGTCTTTGATTTCACATTCAAAGCAAGTCTTGAATCTTTGGCTTCAAATCCAAGTCAAGTCTTTGGCCTTTTGCTTAGAATCTCAGTCAAGTCTTAAGTGTCTGATTACAAAGCCAAGTCAAGTTTTGATTCTCCGGCTTCAAATGTAAGTCAAGTCTGTGATTACAAATCAAAATCAAGTCTCAAATCTTTATCTTCAAATTCAAGTCATGTCCCTAGCCATTGGCTTAGATTCCAAGTCAATTCCAAATTAATTCCATGTTTCTGATTACAATACAAGTCTCGAGTTTTTGGCATAAGATCTAAGTCAAGTCTTGAGTTCTTGGCTTTAAGTTTAAGACAAATCTCAAGTCTTTGATTTTGAGTATAAGTTAAGTCCCAACTATTTTATTTTAAGTTCTAGTAAAGTGTCAAGTCTTATTTTAGATTTAAAGTCTTTGGCTCTAAGGTCAAGTCAATTCTCAAGTCTTTGATTTCACTTCCAAGTCAAGCCTTGGGTTTTTTACTTCAAGCTTAGGCCACGTCTAAAGTCTTCGATTGCAAGTACAAGTCAACTCTTAAATCTTTGGCTCCAAGTTCAAGTCAAGTCTTGAGTGTTTGGCTTTAAATCTAGTCTCAAGTCTTTCATTACAAATCCAAGTCAAGCCTCAAGTCTTGTGCTGTAGATTTACCTCTCTGATAACAAACACAACTCAAGTCTTGAGTGTTTGGCTTCAGATCAAGTCCCAAATCTTTGTTTAGAGACTTGAGTTTAAGCTTGTTGTTTTAGGGGTTGCTAATGGAATTCTAGAGGTGGTCATGACCCTTTAATAGACTCTGTTTCCCTAAAGGACAGTTGAGTCCTCTATTAAGTGATTGGTTGGTGGTTCCATTCCTGGGTTTATCATCTGGAGTGTTATTTCAAATGATTGTGACGTACTAGTAAACCAAAAGACGACCGCTGTATTGTTGAACGTACATCGAACATTTCACCTGATTTTCCTTCGTCTTGTTTTCTGTCTCTCCTCCTTCAGGCTCTTTGGTCAACCAGTCATCTGACCTGCTCTCCAACGTCTCGTGTAATGGCTCCACCAACGACTCGGCGTCCTGCTCCCTGGCCGCCGAGGTGGAAGTCTTTGGAGGAAGTCCGTACAAAACTCTGGAGATGTTCTTCATCGCTCTGGTGACGGGCTCTCTCAGCTTCGTGACGGTCACCGGAAACATTCTGGTCATGCTGTCCATCAAAGTGAATCGCCATCTGCAGACCGTCAACAACTACTTCCTGTTTTCCCTGGCATGTGCCGACCTGATCATCGGGGTTTTCAGCATGAACCTGTACACCGTCTACATCATCGTCGGGTACTGGCCGCTCGGCCCGGTGGTGTGTGACCTGTGGCTCGCCTTAGATTACGTGGTCTCCAACGCGTCGGTGATGAACTTGCTGATCATCAGCTTTGATCGCTACTTCTGCGTCACCAAACCGCTGACGTACCCGACCAGAAGGACCACGAAGATGGCGGGGTTAATGATCGCCGCCGCCTGGATCCTGTCTTTCATCCTGTGGGCTCCTGCCATCTTATTCTGGCAGTTCATCGTCGGGCAGCGGACCGTACCGCCCGGGGAGTGCTACATTCAGGTACGAACGAGTACTACTGTGTGTAACTGTACTGTGTGTGGTTGTGGGGTTTTGGATCGCTAGTTGGCTGGAACACGGGTGGAGAGTATCACCAGAACTACTCTCAAGAGATTCGATATGCCCTTTATTTCTGGTCCAATCAAGGGTAAGCTTGTTTTTGAGTAGAAAACCGCTTATGTATGGATGTGTGGAGGCCTTTAGGATGGATTCTTCTGTTTTTGAAAGAAAGACGGATGTGTTCAACCAAAAAAAAAAAAAGAAAAGCCAGTTTAGCATAAGGCCGCTTGTATACAGATTTATAAGAATACTATAAGTTAAGAATTCCAGTGTTCCAAAGTAGTGCTCAAGCACTGGTAGTATTAAGCTAGAGACCATCCAGGATGTTTTTAGAGTAGACCTTTTTGTCCTTGTTTTGGTCCCACATACAGTAGGTTATTTAAAAAAAACATTTGTATTTGTTGGTTTAATGTTAATTCTTGCCAAGGGGCTTAAAATAACCTTGGATGGAAATGTATTCTTAGCAAATAAACATATTTAAATTATTTTTAAGATTTTAGATAAAGTGTAAGTAATGCAAGTATTTAACGTGTGCTTAGAATCAGCGATCGGTGGGAGGGGCTAAGTCACTGGCTTCAGCATCAGTAAATTATTGAAAAGTTCTCCATTAACTCCATCATTTCAGCTACTCTCCAATGACTCAGGAAAAGGATTTTGGGTGTTTCTATGCACCCTTTTATAAAAAGAAAGAAAAAAAAAAAACGTTTTTGTGCTGTGAGAAAAACTCGGCTCAAAAGTTCAAAATAAAAACAAAGCGCTAGTTGGTTTCCCATTATTAGTGAGAGGAAAGTAATTAACTCACAACAATCCAACACCGTCTGCTGGGATTTACAGCTGGTCTGCGTTCTTCCTCAGGAAAACAGTATGTGTAGCTGAGAATAACTACTCTCTACCCCAGTGGGTCTCCAGCTGCCTTATTTACTACCGATCGTGGACTTTAGGTGTATTTGGTCATTAGAGATATAGAATTATCTGATCCAGGTAATCATTAGCGGGAAGAGTTGTAAATATTTACAGGTTTTCTAAATGACCTTATTGAAGGGACGGTATTCTTTTGTTTGTTTATGTTCTATGTTGACTTGAAGACATCTGTCAGTTTAGATCAGGAGTGTCAAACTCGATCACACAAGGGGTTAAAATCAAAAACACACCTTAGGTCACAGGCCGAACAGGATAAACATTTATTGAACACTCTAAAATGACTTTTTTAAAACTTTAAAACGTAACTTTTTAACATAATTATGAACTAGATATATATCATTATCTGCAATAATGATAGTGTGAATGATGTAAGCTGAATTTGGCTGCTGAAGATGCTGAAACTGATAGTTGAAAACGCTGAAGGTAGTAATAACTGAAAACGCAGAAACTGATGGGCAGCTAAGATATTAGCTACATGCCAAATTAGCCTAAAAAAACAAAATAAAAAAAACTGAGGTTAGCTAAAACAGCTAGCATGTAGCTGAAAAAACAGCTAAACTTCAAAGTATGTTTAAATAATGGAAAAAGTCTGAATTAGTCAAAACAGATATCTTATAAACTGATTCGCTGTGGCGACCCCTGAAGGGAAAAGCCGAAAGGAAAAGAAGAAGAAGAAGCTATCTTATAAATATTAGCCTAACTCCAAAGCAGCCAAAAAAGTCAAAAGGTAAAGTCTAAATTAGCCAAAGCAGCTAGCATGTAGCTGAAATATTATTTAAACTCCAAAATAGCCTAAACAAATCTTATTAAATGCCAAAATAGTCCAAAAAGCTGCAGAATGACAATTTTTAATTTATAATTCTGAATAATAAAAAGGCAGGAATATTATTCCAGAATAAATCAATAACTTTCAATATTTTACTCTCCATAAAAATATATTTTGTCAAAATTATAAAAGTTAGGAATGAGCGTAAGATAACATCGGACCATTAATAACAATAAAAAAAAATGATCTGGAGGGCCGGATCCGGCCCCTGGGCCTTGACTTTGGCACATATGGTTTAGGGTGTTAGCTAAGGGTCGTGCACGAAATGTCAAGATCATACTGCATGTGACAGATAGTGGTGAACACTTATACAGCACGAAAGTATGTCGTAACGCTGAAGCAGGCTTGTTGTACGGACTTTTCTCAGTAGTTTAGAACGTATGCGCTACTTTGGTGCCCATGTTTGCTTATTTTTCAGAGAGCTAGCTAGCTAGCTGTAAGCGCGGTCATGACGGATGCCTGGCTGATGGTGTAGGAAAGATTGATTCGTCGAAATATCGCAACATTTTACTCAACAATACTTAGATCGATTTAAAATGTTGACGAGACGATATTTAATCAATTACTTATGCGTCTCCGGTGACGCTTAAACACAAAATCTTTAACATTCTGTAACTTTTCAACCGTTAGAGCGATCAGCGTAAGTCCTGAATATTCTGAAGGAGAAAATCGGCAAGATTTATTATTATCATAATTGTGACATGTTTCGTTTAGTGAAATGCACATTGTAATATGTTTCGTGAGACACATATTGTGACACATATCGCGATATGTACAGAACAGTAAGATGCACATCGTATTGTGGGACACATATCGTGATATATATCATATTGGCAGAGTATTGCTCATACACATCTCCACTAATGATTAGTGGCATCGTTCACCTGTATGTCATAAGTGCGTCTTTCTTCCAGTATCCTGCCAAATACTTGATAGTACATTTACCACACACCACAATGGTACCTTCCATTTTCATGGCATCCCTTAAGGAGGTCGTACGAGCCTTAGAGGATGCACAAGACACACCTGTGATACCCTTAGGGTGTGGCCAGGTCTACGACCCTCCACGGTCCAGACAACCCAAAACCTGGAGCTCCATGGTCTATGTTTTTCAGCAATAAACAATCTGACGTATAAAACATTTAGTATTGACCCAGATACACATAACATGAGACCTGTATGGTAATCGATCCTCCATTCGGTTTCAATCCCGTCCTCATTTTGTTGATTCTAGACTCCAGATCCTCCTGGTTTAGTTTTCTTTGCAGCTCAGACTTCAGCTCTTCCTCTTGTTAGAGCTGTTTTAACGCTTCAACGCTTCACATAAGAGGCTCGAGCGGCGGCTGTTTCATTTCTCTGAAGATGATCAGATATTGAGAGTAAGCTGAAAATCTGCAGACGCTGAGAAAAGACCATCAAGAGAAACTGGTGTGATGCTTAGACAGAGGGGGCGTGTCCTCAGCAGCAGTTCGGAGGTCGTGATCACAAATCAGTTTTTAATGCGGGTTTGGAACCAGTTGAGCTGCATGTTTCTCTCCTCAGTAAAATATCCTGTCTCTCTCTTCTTCTCTAGTTCCTCTCCAACCCGGCGGTCACGTTCGGGACGGCGATCGCAGCCTTTTATCTCCCCGTTGTCATCATGACGGTCCTGTACATCCACATCTCCTTGGCCTCCAGGAGCCGAGTGTCCAAGCACAAACCTGAAAAGAAAGAGAAGAAGTAAGAAAAACTACAATCTTTTTACTACTGTAAATAAATAAAAAGATTAACATGTCCTCCTAAAAATAGATTCAAGGACGTTTTATGTTTTGTTCTGTGTTTTTATGAAGAAAATACAAAATGTATGTCAAAATGTAAAGTAAAGAACTTCTTCATTTATTAAAGTGATAGGATGCTCTTAGGCTTTTACTGTGAAAGTTTCATCTTTTTTACTTAAACTCACAAAGTAGAATTTGGGGATTTATGTCTAAACTGTAAATATAATGAATTAAATCAAGTTTTTCACATGGAAAGAATCAAATATTTAGAAGAGATTCGAGGTAAACAAGAAATGTGAAGAAAAAAATGATTTTTCTATTAAATTGTCTATTCTTATTTTATAAGATTATTATTTGTGTGTTTGGGGGTCACAATCTGGTTAATCTTCTATTCTCTATATAAAGTTGTAGTTTTATGAGTTCTATAAAAATTAGTACTTTAATCTTGTAATATTATTTTTCTTGTCTGTGGTCTTCATCTTAGAAAAATCAGAGAAAAAAATTGTTTTACAAGTTTTTACTATAAAATGTATTAGTCTATTCTTATATTTATTTTTCTTTTCTGTGGTTTCTAACTTTGGAAATTTGCGAGAAACAATTTGTAGCTTTACGAGTTTTTTCTATGAAAAATAGTTCTTTAATCTCGTAGTATTACTTTTTCTGTGGTGCTAATTTTGGAAAACTACAATCTTTTTTGTAGATTTCCAATTTTTTTCTAGATAGATACAACTTTAATCTCGTAATATTACTTTTCTTCTCTGTGGTCCTAATTTCTGAAAAATACGAGAAAAAAATTTGTAAATTTACAACGTTAATCTCATAATATTACTTTTTTGTGGTCCTAATCTCAGAAATCTATGATAAAATATTGGTAATTTTACAACTTTTTTTCTTTAATTAAAAAAATAAAAATTGGTATTTATACAAATTTTTTTAGATAAAATGCATGATTTTAAACTTGTAATATTACTTTTTCTTTTATTTGGTCCTAATCTTGGAAATTTATTCGAGAAAATTTGAAGTTTTAAGAGTTTTTTTCTATAAAAATATTACTTTAATCTTGTAGAATCACTTTTTCTTCTCTGTGGTCCTAATCTCTGAATTTTACGAGAAAAAAATAGCAGTTTATGAATGTTTTTCTACGAAATGTATGATTAAATCTTGTAATATTACTTTTTTTGGTGGTCCCAGTACTCTGTCATACAAAAGCAAAGTTAGCCAGTCATTTAAAAATGACAGGAAAACACTTGTATAACATAAAATAAAAAGTTCCTGGAGGTTTTATGGCTCTAAAGGTACAAAAAACAGCAGAAAGTTCATCATCACAGTAGATCTAAATCTGTCTATTGCATTAAAAGTATAATACTGACTGAGTTAGGATTTCTGAACTAAAGCTCAGTTTTTAGCTTTCATCTAAAGTTGATTTTCTGTCTAATTTCTCTTTTTTTGGAGCTCAAATTGTTCATATTTCTAAATCAGGACGTTAGCATTCATCACTGATATCTCAGGCTTCAGTCACCAAAACCTAAAAAAAACTTTTCTCAGTCAGACCTGCAGACACAGGAAGTCACAGATTAATTAACCTCGTTAACCTCCTTCTGTTTCTGCCAATAAGAGCCCGGGAATCCTGGCTGTCATGGCAACAGAGGTAATTGACAGGATTTGAGGATGTATTCCGTGACACTCAACAGGAAGGTTTTATGGAATCATCTTCACGTTATCGCGGTGTTTACAGCTTCCTGGGCCTCATTACGAACCATGAACACATGAATGTTAGTCTGTCACATTTAAATGAAGAAGCTCGTCCAACCGTTAAGGCCTTTTTACTGTCCTTTTGAAGTTTTTGTGGTAAAAATCTCCCAAAATAATCGATGAGTCGTGTAATCGAGTAGATTTCAGACGCTGTAATCTGTACTTTGTTACAGTTTAAAAGTAACCCCCACAATACTACAAAATATTACTGTGTCTGACTCATAGATTTAATGTTTATTTGTATCTTTTACGTCATGGAAATGACAGGATTTTTATTAATTTGTTGACATTTTTGCATGAAACCAATACCAGCATTTTTTTAAAAACGATTTATTTATTTTCTGACAAAAAAAAATACTAAAGTCATCCATTTTCTTCTATTAATACATTTTATAAATGTACAAATAAATACAGTTTTGATCAAAACTTTAGGACCAGCTCTGTGATTGGCTCTTTCAAATTGACCAATTAGAACCAGGCTAGAGCAGAATCGGCCAATCAGAGGAAAGGTTGAGTCTCCGCCTCCTCAGACAGCGTTATGGGTGTTGAGAGGTCACGGAGTTCGTTTACGCTCTCAGGAGTCGGTTTTTACGCTCTCAGAACATCTCAGGAACCCAGTTTAGTCACGCCGCTGCGGTTTGTGAAGCCAAACTCTAAATGTGTGAATTTATCCGAGATGTCCACACTTGGATGAGTTAGATGTGGCTTCTTGTCTTTTTTTTGACTATCCAAATAATCCAGGATGAGATCATCAGACTAGGATTTTGAACTCATACTGGATGTTTGAACTCATGGATCCATATTTTCTATAATCCATACCTGCTTTTTGGCATTTGCTGAAGGATTTTACAAACCTGGAATTGTTTGTTAAGCTCCAACATTTCAGTTCTCTAATGGAATCCAGTTCTATCAATGAGGCCCGTTTTGGGATGAAGTTTCAGCTTTATTTTAGAACAGAAACAGTTTTTTTTACTATAAAGAGAGAAGATCCCGCCCCCTTACCTGCTTCAGACCGTCTCACACAACCACTACATACATTTCTCATATGTGAAGTTTCAATCTTTCATGATACATACATAGTATATGTAATTCATACGTGTTCGTCTCTTGTTGATGTGCACAGATTTCCATTGAAGGGTTCGGCCGTCAGGTCTTTATGTGAATTCAGTTCCCCATATGTCAAACAGACATACAATGCATGTACCACCGATGTATAACCTTTATATACCGCCTAAATCAGAGGTCGGCAACCTCTACAGTAAAAGAGTCATTTGGGCTCGTTTTCTACTGATCACAACCTAGACGGAGCCGTAACGTCTAATTTAGCCTTGAAGAAATGTGGGTTTGTATTTAGGACCTTCTTTTTATTACTAATAAATATGATTTATGTCTATTTTTGGCACGTATAAAAGCAAAAAAATACAGTCTTACTCTGCTGGGTTGTGTTATTTTAGTTTGGGGTTTGGTAGTCTTAGTTTGTGGGCTTTGCTTATTAGTTTTCTTTAGGTAGTTTTGGTTATTGGGATCTGCTGACTATGACAATCAACATGGCTGGTTCAGAAGTCTCCAGTCTTCAAGCCACCATGAAGAGATAAAAGATCCACATGTGGATCTGGAACCACAGGTTGAAGACCCCTGGTATATACGGATCGACGTATTCTCACTACCAACTCGTCAGATATTGACTTGTGGTTACAGACCCCTCCGCATCACTTTTTGACGTTTTGGGTTTCCCAACTTGTCATTTTTTGACGTGCTGACTGTTCCCATGAAATCACGGTTCCCTAACCACTGGGGTGCGAAACAGAACCGGTCCAGTATCGAGACACGAAACGGTACCCTAACCAAGGTTCCGTACCCTAACTCTAACCCTGTATAGATTCGCATCCAGTACCACAGTTCTGGTTTGTGTTTGGTTCCTGTACCTCGTCTGGTACTGAGTCCTGAACCCCTTCCGGTGCCAGGTTAGGGTTACAATACCGGGTTTGGGTATCGGTACTGGACGCTCTGAAAGTCAAAGTGAAGAAATTCAATGAAGCTCAAGTTTTTAGGTGGTCTTTGCGCTGTTTATTCATAATCATTTTTTTGTTTTAAGGTGGTTCATTCGTGACACATCTGTGAAGATTTCACGTAGACACCTTAATTTTTCTCACTTTTTCTACATTTATTCACGTTTGACCAATTTTATACGTTCACACAGAGTATACGTACTGGTTGTGTGATACGACCTTTAGCCATCGCAATCCAAAAAACATCTTCATGAAATCACAAAGATGGAATGGAGTCCCAGTCCATCGACTGTATCTGAGAACTGGACTGAGTGACCCCTCCCCCATATTTAACACCTCACGTTGGATCTGTAAATAACCGACCGCTCTACACGCTGAACTCCTCCGTCTGTATCGCCTCTGGACAGTTTTCCACTGCAGGTCCGTCAGATTGATTCATGACCTTTTGTACAAAAGCAGAGAAGGTCAATCGTTAATGTGTTGGCTCATAAATTATTTCTCCCTCGAACATTTTGACCTCAAATTTCATCTGTTTTAGCTTTTTTAATGTTTGTGAACAAAATTAAATAAATGAAGCTGAATTATTCAAAATCAAGATATGTTGAAGGAAATCAAATGAACCGATTGCTGCAGAACTGCAAGGAATCTAGTATATAGTCGCCAGCTTAGTGGCCTAGTAGTGCAGTGTTCGGCCTGAGACTGGGAGGTTGTGGGTTTGAATCTGTATTCAATAAACTGACACAACGTACTGCAACCTTAATGCAAGTTTTTCATCAAATTGCAGGTGGAAATTTTTCTCTAAAAGTTGACATCGGTCAAATGTCGCCTTGGCACACTTAGTAGTCGCACGGTGGCGGTCTAGTGACGGAATTAAGTGACAGTTGAGTGGTCATCTCTAGTTCTGATTGGACGATGTGTAATCGTCTCTGTACGACGGCCGTCCATATCAGGCGCCACTGGCAGCCAGCTGTGCGGTAGAGGCATGAAATCCTGAAGATTTAGCCAAATCCTCCCCATTACTTAGAATGATCCTTACACTGAGGTGAGACGATAACTGGATTATAATGAGTGATGATGGATCTAATGAAGAGACATTGAAATATTACTTTCCATAACATGCTAACAACATAGTTTTGAAGGAATATGATGAAATTAGATTTCTATACTACTTCCATCATTATTTTATGGATAAACCCATGAAACATCAACACAAACTGAGACCATCGTATGTATGCGAGAACCAGACATACTTACTTCCGGCTCCAAACAAAGTCAAGTCAATCGCGATTTTTTTGGACGCCGTCAGGAAAGCAGTGATTGGGCAGAGTGACAGTTTCTATGGCAACCAATCTCACCAATCAGGGGAGAACTTGTTGGAAGGCCACACCACCACCGCTTGCAGCTGGCTGTTCGTAAAACCAAGGATCCCCAACCCTCAGGACTGGTACCCTAACCGGGAACCGGTTTGCACCGGGTACAGCATCTGGTATCACTTTGGGTCCGGTACCACGTTAGGTGCTGGGTTAGGGTACTGGTACCAGGTTTGGGTATTGGTGCACTCCACGTTGTTGGACCAGTTTCAGTTCAAGGCCCGGAGTTTAGGGACCCGTGATTTAATGGGAACAGCCAGTATGTAAAAAAATCGACTAGTTGGAGACACCCAACCATTGGGGCGGCCATGGTGCAGCAGTAGGGCGGTCGACCCCTGATTGGAAGATTACGGATTCTATTCCCGCCTTGCCCCGCCCATGTGTCGAAGTGTCTTTGGGTAAGACAGTGAACCCCTATTTGCCTCTGGTGGGAGGTTGGCGCCTCGGCAGCACAGGTGTGTGAATGTGAAACGATTTGGACCTTCAAAGGAGGGTAAAAAGCACAGTATAAGTAAAGACCATTTACCATTTACACCTAAGACGTCAAAAAGAGGGTCTTTAACCAAGCATCAATATGTGACGACCGGGGAGTGAGAATGTGTTGGCAGAAGCAGCTTTGAGTTTCACTTTCTTTTGTTCTTCCCTCAGAACTCAGAGCCTCCTGAAGAGTCACCTGATCAAGCAGAACAACAACAACGAGACCAGCCCACAGCCCAGCCCCCGCTGCACCCCCAAACTCAGCGTGGACTCCACCACCACCGCCGTGGAGGCCGTGAAGAATGGCAGGGTGGAGGAACCAAAACCTGCTGGGTCAGAACCTCCAGCACAGCCCAGCCCCAGACTCACCCAGGTATCTGTGATGCACCAATCAGATTTAAGAACCGTCTTATGAGTGTTTTTGAAGTATGTTTGTGGTTAAAAGTTATATGTAAGTAAAAAAAAAGATGGAGGACTGTAGAGGTTGAAGATGAAAACAGCTGGAGATAAAAGCACCACTGGGTTGTACCAGATCCTCACTCCTCCACATTCGCCTCCTGACACTTTTCCTGTAAGACCTTCACCATAATGGGGAGTAATCACTCCAACAGAGGGATGGCTGTGGAGACGGGAGATGCTCCTCAAACTTTGAACATTCTCCCAAACGAGTTTCCTGTCAGTTGAGGAGTTTCCTCGCTGGGAAGCGTGTCGGTGACAGGCTCAGCCGGCGTCTGCCTGCAGCGACGGCCCGTCAAACTGCAGCCTCAGATGATGAAAGCGCGCGTCTAATAGAGCCGAACGAAGATGGAGATGGTGAGAGGATCCCGTCTGCTGAGCGGCAGGGAAACCGAACATCTGCCACCGTGAGGTTCTCTGAACAGGTTGTGGCGATCTGTTTGTTTAGATATCGCCACGGTGTAGTTCACCTGTGCGGGGAATG
>NC_050513.1:19876463-19876880 GCF_002922805.2 Oryzias melastigma
AAGTGGAGAACGTGTTGAACGTGTTGTTCTTGATAGCGCTTTAGCATACAGGGTTTACATCGGACGATTGCTTCTCGATACTTGCTCATGTTTCTACAGTTGGAGGAGATTTGGTTGCAATTTTGCACCGTCTCTTAAGGTGGCAAGACACACCTGTTCACCAATAAGGATGCGGCTACTATGTGACCCTGCATGGATCAACGCAAAAACCCTCTGCACCTGCACAGGTCAAACTTTGTCCCAAATACTACAATGGTACATTCCATTTTCATAACGTCCCTCGAGGTGACTGTATGAGCCTCAAGATAACTGAGAGACACACCTGTGCTCCCTTAACGAGCCTCTAGAGAACTGCAAAACGCACCTGTGCTCCCTTAAAGAGCCTCTAGGGAACTCCAAAACCCACCTGTGCTCCTC
>NC_050513.1:19877455-19882000 GCF_002922805.2 Oryzias melastigma
CTTTACCAAACAACATCCAAACAATTTTCAAAGAAAGACACAGTTGTTACGTTTTAAGAGGATCAGAACTTTTAACAACAAATGAAGAAACAACTAGAGGAATGTCTCCATCCGTGCCTGGAGTCAAACTCTGGAATGGTCTTGAGACCCAGCTTACACAACATGCAAACATCAACCCTTTCAAGCAGAAAATGAAGGAAATGGTGCTTGAAAAGTAATAAACAGAATAGTTCAATTGTCTACTGTAATTAATTTGTGTGATACAAATTTGAAATTCTTAATGTGTGTGCAAATACACAGAATTATTAATGTTATTAGTATTAATGTTTGAGTTTATCAATTGTTCCAAGAATGGTCAGTTACAACATATTTCAACCAACATAGACTCATCACATGTATAAATAACTAAAATTAAGTCAGCATCAGATTCAGTATACATCCTTGTACCTCTTTGATTTCCTTATTTTCATTATATGAACTATAATGAATTGGAAGAAAAAACATTTATTTAATCTCTTCTCCTCTATAATCTGCATAATTTAACAATAACACACAGTAGCTATATTGTCATTATCTAAATATAAGACCTAATACTAACCTTATCCAAAGATATATATAAATGTCAGTAATCGCAATAACCCTTATTAGTAGTAACATATCAATAATAATATAGTTCCTATAAATGTATTTAACCACCGTTGCATATACCACTTCAGTTCATCACCCATAATTTAACACTGGGTCCATCCATCCTCAGGACCATTGTTCACCTCCACCTCTATACTGAGACTATAACATTTCTTTGTATCTATTTTAAATATATGGATATTAGAGCATTGTTTAAGCTCCTCACATAACACGTCCTAAAGTTTGATGCCACACACTGACAGAAATATTTCCTGTTGGTTCTTGCTAATCGTATTTTAAATTCTCTGTATCCTCTCATGTCAATACTAAACATTGGTTATCAGTGCTACAGTGATCTTAACATGAATAAGTTATTAACAGACACACCATAGTCAAGTTAAAGATGCTTAGAGGGTGGAATTTAAAAAGTTATTCTTCACTCAACCCCTTTTCTGCAGAAAAATAATGTATGTGCAAACAAAGTATATTCTGCAATCTAACTGCAAGTATTTATTTAATATTATTGTAACATACTTTAGGTAACCAGTGTAGAGGTTTGTGTTAATGGTTAAGGGATCAGCGTATACTCTCTGTATACTTCAATATAAGACGTCAGAATTATACATGAATCTGGTTATCTGATCACATAAAACACTTGATTTCATCGCTCAGGACTTTTGAATAAAATCATTTCTATGCAATATTCAAAGACAACTATCAGTCATAAATATGTATATATACATTTTTAAACAGTGAATGGCATATATTTATTTAGCATCTTTCTATATTCTGAGAGCATTCCTGCTGCAAACTCCAGAGGACAAACTCTGATGTTCTGCTGGAAAACAGCCAGCAGGGGGCGCCGTCCATGTGATGAATGAAACCCAGCAGAGAATGATGATCAGGGTGAGTCCAGACTCCTCCCACATCAGCGTCTGGTTGATCTTCTGCAGTCACACGTTTTTTTTCCATCCTGAGGTTTGTAGACTGACGTTTGTCTTCACTGTGAGGAACCGAAACACAAACACTGAAGAAGGTGATGCTGAACACTAGTGGAATCCACATCCATGTCCTGATCAGATCTGATCCTGCAGATCCGGCAGAGGAACTCGTCCGACCAGAAAACTGGTTTGCATAAATCATTCAAAACTCTCCAACCACAAAGTAAAAAACAAACACAAACTCTTTCAGTAAAGATGTAAAGGATACAGATACGAATTAAAAAAGCAATCTAGTACCGAGTTGTTTCCTTTTGTGTTTGAGAGTAACATCAGAATAGTCTGAAAACCTCAGAGATGAACATGATCTGTTAGTAAAAGCTCTAGAATGGCAATAATTCATTTCTGTTAAACTTTTTCAGTTTCTATTCCTGGTTTACTGTCTGTAATGGTCATGTGATGTAAACAAACTGACGTCCAATCCCGAGCTCACTTCTACCCACTCAGGGAAATTCCAACAGGTGGAGATGAACCACAGAGAGGGAAGTGTTTGTTCACTAAACATTATTTTTATTATTTGACAGACACAGAAGAACATAGATCATGAGAACAATCTGATGCTTGTATTACAGTGTTTACAGCTGATTCATAACACGTCTGTAAAGGAGCTTTTAATGAGAAAAGTTAAACAGTGAACAGAAAAGATTAACACACTACAAACTGTAAAAAATAACTAATAACCATTAAGAATAAGTAGAAAATGTACTCAACCATACTGTGGCGATCTGTTTGTTTATATATCGCCACGGTGTAGTTCACCTGTGCGGGGAATGGCCAGGGGGCGGGGCCCTTGATTAGAGTCCGATCAGCTGTGAAAGACAGAGGAGGAAAAAGAGAGGAATCTGGCGGAGAGGAAGGGACGTGAGGAGAGCGCAGAGATAAAAAAGTAACAGAGAGAGGCTCCAGACTCAACTTGGTTTTCACGGGATCGACTGCCTACACTGTCGCGGCGCAGCCTGTCCGGACAGTTTGCTGCGGTGGACAGCCTCCCGGGCTTCTGGCTTCTGGAGTGGAGGGCGACCGGTCTCCTGCGAGGAACCTGGATTAGCTGTTTTGGATCGGATCTCTCCAAAGTAAATACGGAAACCGCTCTTCCTAAAACAAAAAGGACGTTTGGAAAAACCTGGACCGGATTTTCCCCACAAAGGATCGGATCCCGGAAGCCACGGACCCCTGCCAAGAAAACCCGGAACGGACATCAAAGGACACTGGGTCGACTCTCTAAATGCCCTCAAACGTAAAGGAGCAAAATTTGTTTGGACACCATCATGCAACAATGCCTTTCAAACATTAAAAGAACACTTGAGTTCTCCTCCTATACTAGGCCATCCAGATTTCAGTCTTCCATTTTTTGTCTATACTGATGCCAGTGATATTGGACTGGGTGCTGTTTTGGCTCAGCAAACGGGTTTGGGTACCGAACGGATCCTTGCTTTTGCTAGCCGCACGTTGAACCAGGCTGAACGAAACTACTCTACAACGGAACAGGAATGCCTCGCTGTTGTTTGGGCTCTGGAAAAGTGGAGGTACTACCTTGAAGGAAGGCATTTTACAGTCATCACTGACCACTCTTCCCTCATTTGGGTTTTCAAAACCCAAAAACCTAGCTCCAGACTTGTTCGCTGGGCTCTCCGCCTTCAAGAATTCACATTCACAGTGGAATACCGAAAAGGAAAATATAACACTGTGCCAGACGCTCTGTCAAGAGCTCCAGTGGATGATATCCTCCATTCAACCGCAACGTGTGCAGCTGTACTTCGTTCTAAAAGGGACACATGCAAAGACTTTCAAATCACGGACGCAGATATTTGGAAAGCCCAACAGGAGGACTTGGACATACAAAACCTGTACCAAAGAATTATGGACAATGGAGAAATAATTGCTAATGAAACCGAAAAATTTACAATATTAGAGGACAAGGTTTATCGGGTGGTTCAATTACCTCATAAAACCCTGTATCAGATTTACCTACCTGTTTCTCTGCGACAACAAGTCATTCAACATTATCACGACAATCCATTATCCGGCCATCTGGGAAGATACAAAACATATAAAAGATTGCAAGCAGTGGTATACTGGCCGAAGATGAGCTTGGATGTAAGTTCTTATGTTCAACGCTGTCGTGTTTGCCAGATCCATAAACCTGACAACAGGAAACCGCCAGGCAAACTTCAACAAACCACAGTACATGCTCCTTGGGAAATGCTTGGAGTGGACATCATGGGTCCTTTACCACGAAGTTCAAACAATAATCAGTATCTTCTTGTATTTGTGGACTATTACACCAGATGGGTGGAGATTTTTCCTCTTCGCCAGGCCACAGCAGAGACTATCTCCCAAGTCCTAAGTAAAGAGATATTGACTCGTTGGGGAGTTCCAACATACATCTTGTCTGACCAAGGCCCTCAATTTGTATCATCTGTGTTTGACAGAATCTGCAATCGGTGGAATATCCAACAGAAACGGACTTCCCCATATCATCCCCAAACCAACTTAACAGAAAGAATCAATCGCAACTTAAAGGCGATGATTGCATCTTATGTGGACAACAATCACAAAAGCTGGGATAAGTACCTACCTGAGTTCCGATTCGCATTAAACACAGCAGTGCACGAATCCACTGGTGTCACCCCTGCTGAGTTAAACTTGAAACGACCTCTAAAAGGACCATTTGATTGTGCGTTAAGTCCTCAATTTTGTACACCAGATGTTCCTGCATATACAACAGCAAATCAGATTGCAGAACTACGAAAGTTTGTCAAAGGCAATATTCACAAAGCAAAATCCAGACAAAAGAACAACTATGACAGAGGACGAAGGGATGGAGAGTTTCAGGAAAAAGACAGAGTATGGCTGCGCACTCATCCATACAGTAAAGTGGATCAGTCTTTCTCTGCAAAGTTGGCACCACGCTGGAAAG
>NC_050513.1:19882577-19897597 GCF_002922805.2 Oryzias melastigma
TTGTGACAGAGGATTTTGATATCTTATATGTCAGGAGAGAGACCTGACTGGCACCTCAGAAAAGTTAACCACAAACTGTCACAAGGTGAAGCTGAGACAGCAGGAGGGGCTTGTAAGGATAATGGAAGTGGAGAAAGTGTTGAATG
Source organism: Oryzias melastigma (assembly GCF_002922805.2). Classification (NCBI taxonomy): domain Eukaryota; kingdom Metazoa; phylum Chordata; class Actinopteri; order Beloniformes; family Adrianichthyidae; genus Oryzias; species Oryzias melastigma. The sequence goes on from NC_050513.1 coordinate 19,882,724, forward strand.
TGTTGTTCTTGATAGCGCTTTAGCATACAGGGTTTACAACCGACGATTGCTCCCCAATACTTGCTCATGTTTCTACAGTTGGAGGAGTTTAAGTTGCAATTTTGCGACGTCTCTTAAGGTGGCAAGACGCACCTGTTCACCAGTAAGGATTCGGCTACTATTCTCTGTGACCCTCCATAGATTAACCCAAAAACCTTCTGCACCCTCACAGGTCCCAAACACTACAATGGTACTTTCCATTTTCATAACGTCCCTCGAGGTGACTGTACGAGCCTTAAGATAGCTTCAAGACACACCTGTGATCCCCTAAAGAGCCTCAAGAGAAATGCAAGACACACCTGTGCTCCCTTAAAGAGCCTCAAGAGAAATGCAAGACACACCTGTGCTCCCTTAAAAAACCCCAAGAGAACTACAACACACACCCGTGCTCCTCTAATGAGCCTTGAAGGAATAGAAAGACACACCTGTGCTCCCTTAAAGAGCCTCTAGAGAAATGCAAGACACACCTGTGCTCCCTTAAAGAGCCTCTAGAGAACTGCAAGACACACCTGTGCTCCCCCAAAGATGCGGCCACTCTTCTCTATGACTCTAATTGGAAATAGATTACACAAAAACTTACTTTACCTGGTGCTGAGGACATGTGGGAGGCCATCTTTGTGAAAATCTTGGTCAAGAGAGTGTTTTAATTGTTGAAGCTCAAACATCTACAGACAAAGGGAAGTTCAGAGGAGAAGCTGAAGGTCATTAAACCTCAGCTGACCCCTGCCCCGGTCTTTAGGTCACCTCTTCCAAGTGTTTCTATGAGACTCGGGGTCTACAGGCATCAAAAAAGGTGAATTTGGATTGGAGAAGTCCTGATATCCCCTCATGGGAAGCACTTGAATCTGGATGTGTAAACAATTTGAGAAACAGAACTAAGAGTTATACTGTCAGGAATGATCATCAAACACAACAGTGGTGGTCTGGGGTTTATGGAAATGAGCGCCTTGAATGAAAGGTATCAGTCCGACTGCAGATGTTCCTCTAACCGAATCTTTCTGTTTGTCCAGGAGGAAAAGGAGAGCTCCAACGATTCGTCCACGGCCTTCATCCCTCCCACAGAAACAAAGAACAAGCTTGAGGTCACGCCTGAGGTTTGTGTCCATATTTCATTAGCGATGGAAGTGTTCGTTCTGTGGAGAACCCTCAAATTAAAATGACCAAATGAAACAGTCGTATTAATAGAAACAAACAGGTCAAGGAATTACCAATTCTGAGAGAATAAATGACATTTTCTTTTACTTCAGTAAAGAATTGAAGACTTTCAGATTCTCAGCAGAAAAATTTCATTTTTATCCACCGAAAGGGCTTATTTTAGAGGTGGTGCTGCTGTAGATCTCATAACATTTGGGATCAGAACCAAAAAAACGGGTCATGAAAATGTAAATCTATTAAAATATTCATTTGGGAGAGCATCTAGAAACTGAATGAGTTCATGGAAAGCAGATCACCATAAAGATGGTGGACATTTTTATTAAAAATCGTCATCTTCTGGCTGTGGGACGACACTCCTGAGCATAACTGAGCCAACAACAGCACTAGAATGGTGCAGCAAATAACATCTGTGGATGAACACGATACTCTGAAGTCACTTTAAAGTGGTGCATTGGAGCCACCGTGTGCCAAAAGCCTAAACTCATTAAAAAGTTTTGAATGCTAAAAACAAGATGAGCTCCTCAACCTCCAGCATCCTTCATGGTTGGGGCAGCGTTGTGTTTTGAAGGACAAACGAACGTCAAAAACTACGTAAAGGTTCCAGATCAACATCTGCTCCACTCCAGATGGCGTCTATTTTGGGGGGGGGTCTTGTGTATTTTCAGCAGAGCAATGAAAAATGCAGATTTTTACAACAGCATGACTTTGTCCCAGAAAATCCTGGGCGCTAAAGTGGCCCGCCTGCTGTCCACATCGTCTTCAGACGGTCTGGAGAAGGAGAGCAGATGCTACACGCTGGAAAAACGACCAAGAGTCCTCGTTTAAATGTACTGTTTTAGTCAATGAAGGGGTTTGATTCTATTCTTAGGAATGACTTGGCATTATTCACTTTAAATTTGAAAATATTTGAGTTATTTCTAGACTTAAATCTATTACTTTTCAAAGTTTATAAATCAAATTTCAGATGAGTCTCATCAGTCACTACTAAATCCCCATCACTGATTGGTGAAAGTTGGTCTCTCTACCAATATGTGGAAGCTCAAAACGTGCATTTATGTAGTCTTTTCATTTAGAGTGGACGCTTGAACGTTTGCTGTCGACGGTGGAGCTGTGAACTAGCGCTGCCACAAAAGATTATTTTAATAGTCGACTAATCACCGATTATTTTTTCCGATTAGTCGACTAATCGGGTCATGGGCAAAGTGGATGTAAAACACACATCTTAACCATCAATAGCTTTAAAGTAACTAAAAACTGGATATATTCACACTAGCATTATTGTAGATAGAATGTAAGCTGAATTTGGCCGCTAGTGACGATAGCTGAAGATGCTGATAGCCAGCTAAAATATTAGTTAAAGGCCAAATTAGCTTAAAAAAAGTCTAAGTTAGCAAAGACAGCTAGCATGTAGCTGAAAAATTAGCTAAACACAAAAATAGCCTAAAAAATGAAAAAAGCCCAAGTTAGCCAAAACAGCTAGCATGTAGCTGAAATATTAGCTATACTCCAAATTAGCCTAAAAAATCTTAGTAAATGTCAAAATAATCCAAAAAGCTAGCAGAATACCATTATAACTTTCAACTTTACTACATTCTGACTCCATATAATATAAAGTAACGACTAATCGACTATTAAATTAGTCGTTGACTATTTTAATAGTCGATTAGTCGTCGATTAGTCGACTAATCGTAGCAGCCCTACTGTGAACGTAGCTTAAAGGTTCATTTAAAATCCCTAAAGGTCAAGAAACTTCTTACTTACAAGTGAATCCTGGTGCGGTTCACTTCAGTGTGAATGCAGACGCACATGAACAAATATTCAATCATTTTCTGATTCATTTTGATATTTTTATAACTTAATGTAGTTGGTTTAAAAATAAAAAAAGCACTTCCTGTCTTTGTCTAGTTGATTTAATGGAGAATCCAAAATGGCCGCCAATACGGGAGTGATAGTCAGCAAAGCCCTTTGAGTGATGACAAAACAGTCTTTGATTGATGTAGTTCTTCAGCTTTAAACTGGATCTTTGTCAAAGTTAACTCTATGTGGTTAAACCCCGTCAGCAACATGAAACTGACACAATAGACGCAGAATAAAACAATAGAGACGCAGGAGTCAGAGGGAAATAGAAACTAGGGAAATGTGTTATAACGAAGGATTCCAACTGTCCCTGACATATAAGAGCAAACCTGTTGAGAACTGTCAGATGTGAGCTCCATTCAGCCAATACCACTTTTTAGACATGGGGGGGCATTTAACAAAAACTGCAGACAATAATAAGTTTAAAAAAAAGTTCCAGCTCACAGAAGAAAAATGTACAAAAGATCAGAGCTGAATTTATAATTCTGTGCTGAGGAGTTCTAACACTTTGGTCTGAAGCAGCTTTTTAATTGACTGTCAGCCTGCAGAACTCTCAGTGATGGTTTAGTTTGACTGAGAAAAGCATTGTGGGACAAACGAGGAACAAAGAACTTGCAGACTCTGTCACTACTTCCTAAAAGACTATATAGTCAAATCTTGGATGATTTATAAAAATACATGTACAAACATTGTCTTTAATGAAAAATCGTTCAAACACACTTCATTGTTGTCTGTATTCAACAATCTAGTGCAGAGACTTCTGGGAGATTTCCACCACACTGGATTTTAGAATTGTAGGTTTGGACACTTCAAAAAAATTGCCTGGTGCCCAAAAGATGGATGAAGTAGTGAGGAGGGATTTAGACTCCACCATTGGGTCGTCTTGTGGGGTTTCTACGTGATCTTTGAGAGCTCTGACTCTGGAAATGTGTCAGCGAGTTTGTGTTTTTTACCTGAGAAACCTTAAAAAAGGTGAATCTATGAGGTTTAGTGTTTTAAAGTAGGTCACGGAGAGAACTCAGCCTCAATCTGGGATATGTGGGAGAATTAGCCTGATGTATGAGTGTGTACAGACGTGTGAACAGGTGAGCATACAGGAGATTGTACAGGTAATTGGGCAGTTGAGTGTATAGGTGGGTACAGGTGAGTGTATTGGTGTGTGTAAAGGTGATTGTACAGGTGTGTGTAGAGGTAAGAGTACAGGTGATTCTACAGGTATTTGTACAGGTGTGTGTCCAGGTGTGTGGACAGGTGATTGTACAGGTGTGAGTACATGTGTGTGGACAGGTGTTTGTACAGGTGGTTATACAGGTGTGTGTCCAGGTGTTTATACAGGTGGTTATACAGGTGTGTGTCCAGGTGTTTGTACAGGTGTGTGTACATTTGATTTTACAGGTATTTGTACAGGTGATTGTACAGGTGATTGTACAGGTGTGTTTATCATCATCGGCTCTAAACCAGAGGAGAATGTTGTTGTTTTTTAAGCTTTTTAAAGTCTATATTGTCTTTTTTGAGGACATTTTTTTAACAGAAATGACTTATTGTTTCTAGGATATAAATATTTAAATGTTATTCTTGTTAATCAGAGTAGTTGATCACTTTTAGTCAAAATGAAGCTAAAAGTTAGAATTTTGAAGACAAATTTAACTCTTTTAGAAGAAAAAGTAACATTTAGAAGCCACAAAAAGAGAGAAATTATGTGTATTTTCTAAATAAACTTGTTTTAAAGAATGTGAGCTTTAATGGTCTGCAGCATAAACTCACAGATTTGTCTCTAAAGGCGCACAGAGGAGGTGGGTGGAGGTCATCGGTTGGAGCGTCAGCTGTAGTTTGCTTTAGCTGCAACACAAGCCTCCTGATTTAGAGTTTTTCTGTTATTTAAAGAAAACTTTTGAACACAAATGAAATCCTTTATATTCTTTTGATAAGAATTTATTTATTATACAGTTTTCGAAAAACTAGATAAATGTCATGAAATTGTTCTACTGTAAAAGTGGCTTTCTATTTACAAGAAACCTCATATTAAAACGACTGTAAATGTCTAAATGTATCCTTTTTTTAATTTTTTTTTTGTCTTTACTCTCCAGGCTCCAACAAATCCCGCCCCAGTTGTTTCAACAACATCCAACTCCGCCGTCGCCAAAGTGAACCCCGCCTCCCGGTGGTCCAAGATCAAGATCGTGACCAAGCAGGCGGGCGACGAGTGCATCACGGCCATCGAGATCGTCCCGCCCGTGGAGGGCGCCGAGAGGCACTCCATCCCCATCAGCCGCCCTCGGACCGTGGCCAGGAAGTTTGCGAGCATCGCCCGGAGCCAAGTGAAGCGGAAAAGGCAGATGGCTGCCAGGGAGAAGAAAGTATGTGAACGCGCCGATGCGGAGTGACAGATGGACGCGTTTGCCCGAATATGGTTACAGCAGACGTGACTTCACGGAGTTAATTATGTTCCAGCGGCGGGAATCCATCTGAATTTCATATTTAAATCCATGAATGTTTCAGTTAGACCCTTATTTTGTGTTCGGGTCTAAACAGACCCATTTTCAAGTGTGAAAATGGATCGATTTCACCCCAAAACAAACCGGTCAAAACTGACCCGTTTGAAAATTTATCAATTTGTCTTGAACACAAACCCATTTTCACACTTGGAAAAAATGGGTCATTTTTGACCCGTTTGTGTTTGGGTCAACTTGATACATTTTCACATTCAAAAAATTCTGTCAAAATTGACCCGTTTGAAAATTGATGAGATTTGACTTGAATACAAACCCATTTTTATACTTGGAAAAAATGGGTCATTTTTGACCCGTTTGTGTTTGGGTCAACTTGATACATTTTCACACTTTAAAATTTCGGTCGAAATTGACCCGTTTAAAAATTTATCAATTTGGATTGAACACAAACCCATTTTCACACTTGGAAAAAATGGGTCATTTTTGACCCGTTTATGTTTAGGTCAACTTGATAGATTTTCACTCTCAAAAAATGAGGTTCAAATTGAGATGTTTAAAAATGGGTTAATTTGAGCCTAGCACAAACGGGCCAAACATGACTAATTTTTTCAAGTGTGAAAAAGGGTCAATTTGACCCAAATCCAAGCAGGTCAAAATTGACCCTTTTTTTCAAGTGTGAAAACTGATCAAGTCGACCCAACTAAAAACAAGTCAAATCTGACAAGTTTTGTTAAGTGTGAAAATGGGTTAATTTGACCTCAAAGACAAACGGGTCAAAATTGACCCATTTTCAAGTGTGAAAATGGATCAATTTGACTCCAACATAAACAGGTCAAAATTAATTTGTTTGAACATTAATCCTTTTGGCCAAAATTGACCTGAACACCAATAAGTCAAAATTGACCCGTTTTTTTTTTTTTCAAGTGTGAAAAAAGCCACAGTTGGTTAAAAATACATTGAAACATTAATACAATTAAACATTTAAAACACTGTAACATCTAAAAAATATATAAAACCTAAAATATATGGAATAATAGAAATGTGATGGATTAAAATCAAGTTGACCCAAACATAAATGGGTCAAAATTGACCCGCTTTTTAAGTGTGAAAATGGATCAAGTTGACCCGAGCACAACTGTAAAAATGGGTTCATTTGACCCAATCACGAGATAATTATTAAAGCTAGAATTGCCAACAAACTGTTTCTCAGTCCGGTTCCTTGGAAATAATTGATGGTTCCCCTGAAGACGTGTGCGTTCCTCGGCTGGTCTCGGCCTGAACGGCCAGTAATTGCTCTCAGGAGACGCCGGCCCCTCGGAGTGGCCTGACAGCAGAGTCTGGCTGACACCCTCAGAAAGTGGTGTTCCTGTGAGGGGAAGCGGGCTTGTTTTCAGCCTCGCTGTGGTCTTTGCACGCCGCTTGCATCACCGCATGACCACCTGGAGGCAACAGCAGACCCTGAAGGTCTGGCTGGTGAGGCGGAGCTCCTGCATCATTTCACAGTGTTAGTTATGTAGGCCAGGACAGGTATTTAGAGCTGGTTAATGAACTACATCATTTATGGTCTTTGAGGATTTATTACATGTTTAACTCTCTCCTTATGGTCTACCCAAAAACATGAACATATTTTAGGTTTTGATGGCATTATGTGGACTTTCTACTTAATCTAACCAATAAGAGCAGTTTATGATTATGTTTATGATGTTTTCTGTCAAAAATGAACAGACGAAAACGGGAAAATCTTTTTTTTCTCCTTTATTTTATGAAGACACCTCATGGTACTAATATACTCCATGGTGACAAAAACACAAGCCAGGTTAAAAAGTCTCCTAAAATGACCCAGACGAGTTTAGAGTGGAAGACATATTTGCATTGATTGGTTGATTTTTTTGTTGTTTATTTTCAAAACAAATAATGAATATGATGAAGAGAAAGTGATAATCTTTGGAAGACCCCTGGGTGTCAATCGTGTGAGGATAGGCCGAGTTTAGACTACCACATATGGAGAACTAAAGTCAACAAGACCATTCATTTTCTTGGTTTCTTAAAAAAACTCTAGTTTTTTTGAATAAAAGACTTCTTATTCCAACTAAAAATTTAATTTCCTTTGAGAAACGAGTAACTTTCTCTTTATTGTAACTGAATGTTTAAAAAAGCTGTTCCTGTTGTGCATCATCTCCTGCGACCCTGACCCAACCACGTGGAAACGTGCGGTCATTGTTGACTGCAGGCTGGTTTAATCACATGTGAACTCCCTTAAAACAACCTGGTGGAGGACAGTCAACGGTTTACCTCAAACCATCTGTCTTCACCGTCTACAACATCATTGCCCTCAAAGACTCTTTGACCTTGACGTGCAGATGGACCACCAAGTCTTGACCTCAGAGTGGCTCCCCTGTGCTAAACATGGTGTTGATGGACCTGTTGTTTGGTCTCCTCTCTCTGTATGATCCAAACTCTCCTACTTCTGGTTCCTGTTGGGTTGTACTGTGTTCTGGTACCATTTCTGACATCAGATGCAAAGTTGTTGCTTGTACCTCAGGCCTTATTGACACTTCAACTCATGACAGCAGTGGTTTATCACCAATAACCATGAAGTCGTCATGATGCAGTTCAGTGGAGAAACTTGTAGATTTCTATCTAAACTTCTTCGTTTGTTTACTCTAAAGTGGTGACACAGTCCTTGATGCCTTCCATTACAGGATCAGGTTCTTACTGGACTTGTAGAGTGGCCTGCACTCCATCGTCTTGAAACCAGAGCCCCAACGCTTCTACTGTCCCAAAGCAAATGTCAAACCCAATGGTTTGACATTTGGTATATAGAATGTGTATATATGGTATCTATCAAAGGCCTCTTTGGGACGCTCTTGTTCATCCATTGGTAGATGGTCCCTGTTAATGGATCTCATTAGTTGGAAGTTTCAAGAAAAGCAAACATTCATGTTTCTAGAATTAGTTTTGTTTTAGCGTTACAAGTCGGGTTAGCTTAATTCCCGCGTCACAGACGTCCAGTTTCAATGTTAAGTCAATGACCAGACAGGATCTAAGGTCTGGCGGGGCACGTCGGTCCGGTAATAGCGTTTTTCAAAAATCTGAACTTTGGCAAAGAAGACGAGTTGCATCAACCAATCTGAGGACTCTCTGGAACATGACGTGTTGATGACTCAGATAGTGGGCGGAGTCTAAAATACACATGGAGGAGAATCTGATTGTTCTCCTCCTGAACTTTGTAATATTTTTCTTATTTGCATCCAGACAACAATAAAAATATTGCCCAATTTTATTCTTATTTTTATGTTGTCCTTCCTCGGACGAATACTTGACAACAGGCGGTCAAACTGGGTCACAGAGAGACAGAAGTACCGCTGGAAGCGTTCCACCTGCAGTAGATGTGAAGCTCACAGTACTTTAATGATCTCTTCAACCTGGACGTGGAGACATGATTAATGATGTTTTCGTAGAACTCTTTATCATTTATAAACCTGAACTCTCAACATCATCCGGGTCTTCCATGGATCGTAAATGATATACGGTCAATGCTTCCATGTAGAGATGAAACGAAGAACTTTGGACAGTAGCTCCTCCTTCCCATCTGGAGTGTCTCGTTATGAAAACAGTTTTGGACAAACATCAGGCAGCAATTTGAACAATTTGAAGCACGTCAAAAGAGAGGTGAAGCATGAATTGGATCTGGTGTGAACACAGCTTTAGCCATTCAGATTCTACTCATGTATATCTATACATTTTTCAGTAGCGTTCTGTCTAAAAAGCCCAAACTCTAAAAACCAAACAGGGATTCTTTTTCAACACTCTGCCTCTCACAGCTACACTACAGACCCAGCTCAACTTTAAAAGTAGGACAGTGATAGACGAATACTTTTTCCCCACTGTATTCCGCTAGCTTACCTAGTTTTGTGGAGAGCGTCTCGCCTTCAGCCAGCTTTGATTCTGATCCAGGTCTGTCTGCCTGTGTTGACCCATTTTTGCTCTTCAAGTCTGCGGCTGTCCCAGCGCTTCAAGTGAGTTTGTCTGTTGTTCTTTAAGCTTGTTTTATTTGAACAGATTTAGTGTGCTCGACTTATTTCATGAGCTGTGCTTAAGGTTTATACCAACCAATCGATGCCAGTTTGTGTCGGTGCTCAGAGAAGGTGAAGATGAATACTTGTAATCACAAAACTAGTATATTTCCTCCTTCTACTGGTCCCTTAGATCATGGTAATCTGATGGATCTCAGTCCTGGTCTATGTTCAGGTTAATGTCACTTTGAATAGATCTTTAAAAATCAGAGTTGTCCAACTTTGGACCCTGAGGTCTGAACTCCTCCTTATTCTTTAGATATTTCTGCCCAATAGTGATCACTACTTGAATTGTGTATTTAGGTAGGGGTCTGTGTTCTTCTGTTGTCTTGTCGTGGAGCCTAGACCATAAGTCATCTTTTTTACCTCTAAATAACCAGTTTGTGTCTCAGTTGTTGGTTTGAAATTCGCTGGAATGTTTGATTTACAGGAACCTCTCAAGATAAACTGATATTCTTTCCATCTTGTTGGAGATGTTTGGAGTCCAACGCTGTGGCTTTGTTGTACTGTATTTTTACAGTAAATTTAAAATTAAAATGAAAACAGACCGATACTGCTAAAACAAACATTACTGTAAGTACGCTAACTCTCAACCTTGTTGGTAACATGTAAAAAAAAAAGAACAAGACTGATACCGCTAAAGTGAAAGTTACTGTAAATACGCTAACTCAGGACACTGCTACACATTAGCCACGTTAGCATTTTCACAATTACAACCAACCTTGTTTGCAGTAGAGTTAATCCATAAACAAGGCGCTTCAGAATATAAGTTGTTTTTCGAGAAGAACATCTGTTTTACAAGTGCGCCTTATGAAAATACAGTCCTAGCAGGTGATGTGAAGTCAAGTCAGGGGTCTGTATGTCCTAAGTCCTGCTAGACTAAGTAGATACTGATACCTTTACCTTTTCATGTCCGCCTTCATGAACATGATATTGTTTTCTTGCATCTGTAGGTTTGTGCTTTTCTAAACATCAATAACCACCAAGAACCTCGGCGGTGTGTTTGATTTTTTTATTGAAAAAACAGCATTGATGGACGTAAAATAGATAAAAAAGACAGAGGAGTGAAAATCCAGAAACCTGATTGGATAAAAAGACCCCATTTTTTTTAACACCCTGTTTCCTGTTGTTGTCAGCTGTCGTCAAGAGATTTATCTAGACCCATGTTCTCTGCCCAATAAATTCAATCCTGAAGATAATGTGACCTCAGAGCCCCTTTCTCTACCAAAGCTAGCTAAAGGTTTTGACAGCTAGCATGACAAAGATGTTTGACTGAGGCTATAGGAAGCTTTCAGAGGAGCTGCTGGGTGATTTGAGGCTAGCGCTCATAAACGTTGCAGTTCAGCTCCATGATCTAATTTGAAGGAAATGCAACAACACGCTGCGCCAACACACACTGGGAGCGTTTACACGGAGCTAAGCTAGCATGAGCGCAGCAAACACTGGGGACAGATAACAGCAGCGCGAGCGCGAGCTGGGCAGCAGCTGGATCGCTTTCTGCCAGGCAGCTGTCAGGAGAACAGGAAATATCTGTTGGCTCATCTTATTTACCAGACACCTCATTTATAGAGTGCTCCACAGAATCCCGTTTAGCTGTCAGCCGAGGTCTTCCACGGCTCGTTTGGGTGAAACCTGACAGCTTGTTCTGCATTCAAAGGGAAGAAGTCCTAATGGCGCCGGCGCCTTAACTTTGATGACCCGCACGCTCGTTTTATGGGGATCAGAATGGACTGTTTCACCATTCCGCCATTTAATTATCCCCTTCCCTAATTGCAGAGTCTGCACCCTTCTACCACGCTCACTAAGTCCTGCTGCTCTTTGTAATGAGTAGCGCCATGGAAACCAGGCCTGGTTGGGGTTAGAACTCTGAAAATAAACTGTAAGGGCTGCTCCATACTCTGGAAAACGTCTTTTCTGTGCCACATGAGCAAGTCAGGCCATCGTTAATGTCCAGCAATGTTGTATTTCCCAAAGCAGAGAGATCCACTAATGAACAGAAGAGGAGACCAACATTGATCTATCCAACACATTCTCACTCTCAACTCGTCACAGATTGATATTTGGTTAAGGACCCCTCTTACACTGTTTGATCTTTTACTTGTTGTTGTTGTTTTTTTTTTTTGACGTGCTGGTTGTTTGTAAAATCAAGGGTCCACAACATGCGGCACCACACGAGGACTGTTCCTCCGGACGCAGACGGTACAGGTACCCTAACCTGGCACCGGATGTAGTACCAGATGCGGTACCAGTCACAAACTGGTACTGGGTTGGGGTGCAGATGCGCTCCGCGTCCCGATACTGGACCGGTTTACGGCCAGGAGATTGGGGACCCATGATCTAATGGGAACAGCTAGCACGTCAAAAAATGATGAGTTGGGGACAGCCTAAAGGTCCAAAAGTGACATGGAGGGGTCCGTCACCAAACATCAATATGTGAGGATTTGGAAGTGAGAATGTGTAGATCTTTCGGACAAAGTTTGAGCAAATTATCTCCAAAACTGATCAATAATCTGGAGGCTGTTGGTGTGATACAAACGTTTGTAGCTCTTTGATTGTTGAAACTACTCAATATTGGTTTACTCCTCAGGTGGCCACACCTGTCACCATCACACCTGTTTAGGTTGTTGACCAATCATCACCTGTCCTTATGGTTAAATACGGGTCAACAATGGTCTTATTGTATGAGAAACACAGGTGGACCCCACGAAACATCAAGATCGTAGACAGCTTAGTGAATCGTTAGGTGGGCAACGGGTAGTACTGAACACTTATAGAACATGTAGGAGTGAAGTAGGTGACACACAGGTGAGTCGTACTGAACACTTAAACAACATATAAAGGGGAGGTAGGTGACACAAAGGTGTGTCATACTCGACACCTTTACAACATGTCAGGGTAAAGTAGATGATACACAGGTGTGTCGTACTGAACACTTATACAACATGTAGGGGTGAAGTAGGTGACACAAAGGTGTGTCATACTCGACACCTATACAACATGTAAGGGTAAAGTAGATGAAACACAGTTGTGTCATACTGAACACTTAAAAAGCATGTAAGGGTGAAGTAGGTGACACACTGGTATGTAGTACTTAGCATTTATACAACATGGAAGGGTGAAGTAGGTACTGAACACTTACATAACATATAAAGGGGAAGTAGGTGACACAAAGGTGTGTAGTACTGAACACTTATACATCATATAAAGGGGAAGTAGATGATACACAGGTATGTAGTACTTAGCATTTATGCAACATGGAAGGGTGAAGTAGGTACTGAACACTTACATAACATATAAAGGGGAAGTAGGTGACACAAAGGTGTGTCATGCAGAATTTTCCTTTTTTGTTTGGATTGTGCAGGGTACCTGATGGTGCTGTTCACGTAATAACTGCATGCTCCTTTGACTGTAATGCTATGTTCTCACCGGTCTCGGTAACACACATATAAGCCACCACTTCCTATAAAAAGCGCACAAAATGTGCGTTTCCATAGGCGTTTAAACGTCCCGCGTTCAGACATTGCTATAGAACTTTTTAGGTCCTTTTTCGTGACACATCCCTCCTGTGAACGTAGTATCACACGTGAGGAAGTTGGACAATTGGAGTGTAGTTTGTGTGGACATTCTACGGGCGTCCTACGGACACTAACGTATCACGTTACTACAGCATTTGTGTGACACTAAGGAGCCAATACTTGTGCCTTAGTATTTACTAGATTGTGGCGTAAGGCCACCGTACAACCGCATCACTTGTATGTCATTAGTTAAGTAATTACCATTATCCTTATGAACACTTCATGATACATTTACAACATGCGCGGCAGAACCACTAGGTGACCATACGAGCTCTCAAGGAACTATAAGACACACCTGTGCTCCTCTAAAGATGTCTCTACGACCCACCATGGACCTGGACAACACAAATGCAGCAACTATACGGGTCAACACCCCATAAGGTGGATGTGAGTCCAGTTTTATTTCAGGCGTTGGTGTTTATTTGCTTGGTACTTGGCCTTTTCCTCTCCTGTATAACAGCTGATGCAGAGAATCTCTTGACTCAGAGAGAATTCCTTATGGTCCTTAAGAGGCTGCCACCTCATCTCGCTGTAGAGTTTTGAGGAGTGAAAACGTTGTTATCTTCTGAGTTCAAAGTCATTCTGACGGCTACGTGGGATGTGTTGCCTGGACATGCTGTTGATATCAGAGGTGCAAAACTCCCACCGTTCTCCACCTTGCTGTTGGAGAGCTACAGTCGTAACCGGCTGGCACCGTTGACTCATTCGCTGACCATCGGCTGGCTTCGTGGCTGTTGTCAGACCCGTGACAGCCCCTGCGTGGGGTTTGGAGATCTGAACCAAGCCGCTGGAACCGCCGGAGATCCTTTACCAGTGTGCAGTCTGACTCTCTGGAAAGAAGGCAGTTCATTAGAACTTTGGACTGAACTTTCAGAGCAGAACCTGTCATGAATCACACCAGGAACTCTCACGCTGATAGTCTGCCAACTTTCCTGAGACCTGGAGAAGAAAGTGTCTCAGACTTAACACTTCTTGTGTTATCCATGTTCTGCTGTGAATAAGACACTGATTCATGCTTCAGAATTTATGATACGATGCTCGATCTTCACATCATGCTGGACGAGTTCAACATTTATGTTTAAGTTACAGATCATCATATCCCTCTGATTGATGCTGGAGAGAAAACATATACTACATTCACACCAGGCTCAGAAACATGGATTTAAGTGACCAATTCCTAAGAAAAGTCTATGTAAACGACTGTTTCAGGCGTCCGCGTTCAAAACTCTCGTTCACGTGTAGCTACGCACGTTTTCAGGCTCTATGTACAAAACTGAACGCACGTTGAAAGTTAAACCACTCAAACTTTGACCAATCAGGGATTCCAGATCTGTTAGTGGTGTATGGTTAGCGTACTTTTGAAAACGCGAAATTATAAACCGTTTAAAAACCGATCACAGACGAGAAATTAAAAGTTGTGCTTTATGCCTGACAGGAATTGCACGACATCAAGTCTTTAGCATTGGTTTGCCAGTCAGTTGTTGTTTTAGCATAATGCTAGCTTTTTTTTTTTTTTTTTTTGCTAATTTGGAGTTAAGCTATTAGTTTAGCAATTATCTAGCTGTTTTAGCTAATTTATGCTTTTTTCCCACCTTGTTTAGCTAATTTTTCATTTAACCATTAACTTTTCTTTGTGCTATCTCATTTGAATCCTTTGGTTTCTAACATGTTTTTTAAGCTAATTTGGAGTTAAGCTAATATTTTAGCAATAAACTAGTCGTT
>NC_050513.1:19898858-19911773 GCF_002922805.2 Oryzias melastigma
GAAAGTTGAACCACTCAAACTTTGACCAATCAGGGATTCCAGATCTGTTTGTGGTGTATGGTTAGCGTCCTTTTGAAAACGCGAAATTATAAACCGTTTAAAAACCGATCACAGACGAGAAATTAAAAGTTGTGCTTTATGCCTGACAGGAATTGCACGACATCAAGTCTTTAGCATTGGTTTGCCATTCAGTTGTTGCTTTAGCATAATGCTATCTTTTTTTTTTTTTTTTTCTAATTTGGAGTTAAGCTATTAGTTTAGCAATTATCTAGCTGTTTTAGCTAATTTATGCTTTTTTCCCACCTTGTTTAGCTAATTTTTCATTTAACCATTAACTTTTCTTTGTGCTATCTCATTTGAATCCTTTGGTTTCTAACATGTTTTTTAAGCTAATTTGGAGTTAAGCTAATATTTTAGCAATAAACTAGTCGTTTGAGCTGAAATATACATTTTTCCACCTTATTTAGCTAATTTGTCATGTAACCATCATGTTAGCATTATGCTAGCTCATTTGGATAATTTCACATCTACTGAGATTTTATAAGCTAATTTGGAGTTAAGCTAATATTTAAGCTACAAGCTAGTTTTTTTTAGCTAATTTTTATAATTTTTTCCACTTTATTTAGCTAATTTTTCATTTAGCCATTATGTTTGCATTGTGCTAGCTCATTTTAATAATTTTTCTCATACCGGGGCTTCTAAGCTCATTTTGAGCTAAGCTAATATTTTAGCAACAAGCTAGCTGTTCTAGCTAATTTATACTTTTTTTCACTTTATTCTGTGAATTTGTTGTTTAACTATTATGTAAACGCTATGCTAACTAATTTTAATAGTTTTGCACATACTATTGGTTTTTTAAGCTTATTTGAAGCTAAGCTGATATTTTAGCAACAAGCTAGCTGTTCTAGCTAATTTATACATGTTTTAGCTATTTGAAAAACAAAATTTATCATTTAACAGTTATGTTAGTTCTATTGGCTAATTTGGTATCTACAGAGGTTATTTTACCTTCATTAGCTGTTTTGGCTAATTTAGATATTCTTACACTTTTTCCTACTATTTTGGCATTTAGTCATTTTATTTGCATCATGTTAGCTCACTTAGCTAATTCAAGCATTTCTTTAATAATATATATCTTGGCACTTTGTCTAATCTTTGGTGGATCTAGCTAGGTTTCTGGTTTCTAGATGAGTACAGAAACTCTTGCTCAGTCAGATTCTCTAGAACAGTGTTTGTGAGTCACCGGTCCTTAAGGATTCTCGCCCCTCCTGCTTCGTGTTGCTTCAAATACCGAGCTGATGAATGACTCGCCTGGTTCCAGCTCTGCAGGGACCTGGAACGTGAGTCCCAGCCGTTCGACTCAGACCTGCTGGGGTTTGGAAATGTGTAGCACAAGCAGGGCAGAGGTCCTGAAGGACCAGGCTCGCTCCAAACCCCCGGTGGACCCGCGTTTCAGGGCAGGTTTGACACCATTTCTATGTAGATGTTTTATTCTTGTTCTAGCCGTCATTTTCTGCTGGAGAAAAATACTCGGAGGGAGCTGCCGGTACTTTAATGACCTCTGTGACCCGTGTAGGCTCAGATCCCCGGAGAACGTTGGTCCAATACAATATCCTTCCAGCTGTCCCTCTCGCCACAGATTGATGCGCTCTTTTCACACTGCAGTGCAGAGAAAACAGCTCGTCTTTGCTATGCAAAAGATGCTTTCTCGTGTTTATTTTAGTCTTGTTTTGACCTGTGAGTAATGTTTAAACTTTGATTTTTTTTTTTTTTTCCGCTGAGAAAATGAAAAACATCTTAATGTTTAATTAAGACACTGAACGCTTTATTTGATTTTCTCAATTAAGACCACAGATTTGATTGTTTTTCGTGACCAGAAGCCTTCGGTAGATGTGGAATTATTTTTTTATTCAATGAGTGAGAGCCTCCTCACCTCCACAGGAGAGACAAATCACTAATAAACCTTAATAGTCTGAATCTAATTGTCCCGTAATTGTAAATTGATGTAAATCCAGTCGGCTCACGTGGGCGTCCTGCACGCGGCCGACTTCGGTTGATTTCTGAAAACACAAAGCCGTAGGCGGCGAGGAGCGGTGTGCTCGGGTGGAGCTGAGGCTCCGACCGGGATGGCGTTCGGTGCGTGTGTAATCAGCGGACCGCGATCACCTGTTGAGAGTTCGGTACGTGTTCTGCATGGTCTCCCTCTGGATGGAACCATGTCAGCCTAGAGGGAGACGGATATGAAATGAGGCGTTAACGCACAAAAACAATGAAGTATGCTGTAAATGCACCCACATATTTATGTATTTGTTCAATATTACAGATGATATTGTAGTATTGTCCTAGAACCTACAAAAAGAATCAATGCAGCGAACCGTTTTAAGGTTGACGTTTGCATAACTGCAGACTTAAAAAGATCCCTGGACTGCTCTGAATGTGTGAGGTTCCAGTTCCCCGAGGTGGCGGCGAGCCGCTGACCACCTCCGTCTGTCTGTCGAGTAGTGGAAGGTGAGAGACGGTTCAGACGTTTTCCTGACCTTCTATTTTTATGTCCGTGTGGTTTCAGATGTAGAATAGCCCGAGAGGACTCATCGTCTAATCAGGAGCTACATTTCTGCACAAAATAAAAGCCTCATAAATGTAGATTTAATAGGCTTGTACGTGCTTTTGATTTATTGCACTATTTAATGGACTATTAAGTGGAGGAATTGTGACTCCCAGCTGATTTGAATCTCAGTTTAACTTGAGCTTGGGCACAAAAGGCTGTAGATTTATTCTAAAACCATTACTCGGTACCACCTCTGGCTGAAGTGGAGCTCTCCTTTAGGGTCCAGGATTACAGCAGACTCTGAAAGAGACACTTTTGATACAATTATGTATATTATATTAATTAAGTCATTCACAAGAAGCCTGAAGTCCTCACAAGTCGTGTTTGGCAAGTCCTCGGAAAGTCTTTGGAATTAAGTTCAAGTCAAGTCTTCCATTGTTTACACATTCACGGGTCATCAGCCTTCTGGACGCGGTACTGAACGTGGTACTGGACACTGTAACAGACACAGAACAGTACTGGGTTAGAAAAGACAAGGTGTATACTGGACCGGAATCGTTAAAGGGCCCAAAGTTTGGGGACCCCTGATTCGCGTAAGCATTTCTTCCCTATCTATGACCCAGTACCAAGTGGCCCTCGGACCGGTACCGGTTCAAGTCCCAGAGGTTGGGGACCCCTGATTTAATGAGAACATCCAGCACAATAAGCAACTTGACGAGTTGGGACTCCCAAAATGTCAAAAAGTGACGTGGAGGGGCCCGAACCATACGTCTGAACATGGAGTGTTGGGAGAGAGAATGTGTTTCCATTTTACAGAGTTCTAGTCAATATCAGGATAATAATCAAATTGTCATTGAACTACCTATAAACACCTTATAGGAACACAGTTTTGAGATGTCGTGGTTTCTACATTTCCAATGATTTTTAGACCATGATTTCCTTTAGGGCTAAAATTCAAAATGAAAGAAA
Source organism: Oryzias melastigma (assembly GCF_002922805.2). Lineage (NCBI taxonomy): Eukaryota > Metazoa > Chordata > Actinopteri > Beloniformes > Adrianichthyidae > Oryzias > Oryzias melastigma. The sequence continues at coordinate 19,902,376 of NC_050513.1, forward strand.
TAAAGATAATTTTTGAGTGCCACATCTCAAGTCGGCTGCACGGTGGCGCAGTGGTTAGCGCTCTTGCCTCACAGCGAGAAGGCCCCGGTTCGACTCCCGGCTGGGACCTTTCTGTGTGGAGTTTGCATGTTCTCCCCGTGCATGCGTGGGTTTTCACCGGGGACTCCGGCTTCCTCCCACCGTCCAAAAACATGCTTCATAGGTTCATTGGTGACTCTAAATTGCCCTAGGTGTGAATGTGAGAGTGAATGTGTGTGTGATTGAGGCCCTGCGACAGACTGGAGACCTGTCCAGGGTGTACCCCGCCTTCGCCCTTCAGTAGCTGGGATAGGCTCCGGCACCCCCGCGACCCCGAAAGGGACGAAGCGGTCAAGAAGATGGATGGACATCTCAAGTCTTTGAGATTAAACTTTTCAGGTCTTCCATTTGAAACCAATCAATCATCGTTGTTGAAGTTTTTCTCGTGTTGCCGGTTAAATTTTTCTAAAGGCCCGACGACGCATGTGGGAGTGGAGATTTTAGGCTTCTAAGAGTCGGACACACTCCTGTGGATTTGTATCTAGCTCTGTTGAAGACAGATTTCCAACTGGAAATGATGTCTTCAAAAGCCTGTATGAAGTTGTTAGTTTTTGGAACACCAACATCAATAGAGAACTCACTGCTTTTCGTCAGTCAAAAGGTCATGCCCTCATTTTATTTAAGTTTTTAAAAACTCACTTCAGTCAAAGTCGGTTTTATTTTTAAACCAACCAAAGATTGGTACTAAAGTGTTGGAACCACAGTACAAACGGGTTTGTTTCTGTTGTGGACCGTTTTATGCCGGATAGAAAGATTTCTTGAACTGACTTGACTGCAGTAACTGGTGTCACCAAACCTACAGCAAGGAGGCGCTGAAAGAGTTTGAGCTGTCGTCAATATGATTTTAGTCGATATCTTCGACCTCAAGACTCTTAAGAATATATCGTCCGACTGTCACTCTATCGGTGGAAACCGTTTCTTCAATAGTCGTTTTTATTGGACCATCTAGCCGTGATTCTTCATTTGCTCATCAGTTGATGAATAGGCTCCAGCAACCTTGTGACCCTGAACAGGAATAAGAAGGTTTAGATGGAAGGATAGATAGTGATAGACATTGATCAGTGTCACTCAGGACTCCGCCCACTTCAGGTGCCTTAGATCGTCTGGGAAAGTTTCAGCTCCAGACAGAATAGTGTCGCCCGCTCAGAGAAACATTGTTATTCTCTTTACACACTGTGTTTATAAAGGAGCATCTGTGGGAGGAGGTGAAGAAAAACAACAGATGCGTTGAGGAGAATCACACTTCAGATTCATGAACCAACAACATGTCCCCCTAACGTTATGTCAGGGTGCGACTGCAAGCGCGTCCTGCTTTAGCTGCTCTGTTGTTCTGGTCTACCACTAGTTGAGCTCTATGAGGTCCCTGCACAGCTCCACCAGCCATCTGTCTCCAGGGAGTTCTGCTGGGATGCGTTTGTTGTTTGCACACGAGTCAGAAGGGAAGTTCAGAGCTGCCCACCAAGTGTGAAAGCAATTAAATCATTTACCTCCACTTGTATGTTTACAAATGGATTCTCTGAGCTGCTCGCTGTGACACGGAGACAGTCTCACACCTCATAACTTCATGGGTTTGAGTGACAGCTGTCGGTCAAACTGTAGTTTCATTCATCTTACAAACTCAAGATCTTGATTACTGGTCATTATTGTGAATTGAATATCCTATAATTGAATATGAATGAAAACTGGACTGTGTGAGCATTACATCATCAATAGAAAACGGCTTACTTCCATTTTTTGGTAATATGCTCCATGTTGGAGCCACACAATCTCAATAGGCGGTGATTGGTCGTAGTCTCTATGACAACCACTCTCACCAATCGGGAGGGAGTCTGTTGGAAATCCATTCCTTTCACTTGAAGGTGTGTTTACAGAATCCATCAAACATTTTTAATGATTAACATGAGACCAACTCGGTTTATAACTTGAATAACGTGAACTTTAGCTGCAAAATTTGTTTAAGGATTTGAATTTAAAAACCTCACTAGTTGTCAAATTAGCCCAAAAAGCTAACATGTTGCTTAAATATTTGCTTTACTCCAGATTAGGCCAGAAATCCTCAGTAAATGCAGAATCAGTCAAAAAATGCTAGCACGTAGCTAAAGACATTAGCTAAACTCCAAATTAGCCTTAAAAGCTCAATTTGTGAAAATCATTAACATGTTGCTAAAACATTAGCTTAACTCTTAAACGACCTAAATAGCCCAAGTTAATGCCAAAATAGTCAAAAAAGCTAGCATATTGCGGAAATATTAGCTTAGCTCAGTATTAGCCTATAAGGTTGATTAGCCGAAAACATTAGCTGTTTTTTTCTTTTCAGATTGTCAAATTAGCACAGAAAGCTAACATTTGCTAAAATATTTTGTGGTCTACCAAAATTAGTCCAATAAAACTCTGTAAAAAGCCATCTAGTTGGGGAAAAAAAGCTAGCATACTGTTAAAATGTTAGCTAAGCTCAAATTTAGCCTAAGAAAACTTCAGTAGAGGTAGATTAGTCGTTTTTTGGCTTTCAGATTGTCAAATTAGCACAAAAAGCTAGCAACAAAAAATAAATCTTAAAATGTTGCTAAAAGAATTAGCCAAACTCCAAATTAGCCTAAAAACCTCAATAGATACCACATTTACAAAAAACCTTAGCATGATGCTAGAACATTAGCTTAACTCCTAAATATCCTCAGTTAATGCCAAATTAGTCAAAAAGCTAGCATATTGCTAAAATATTAGCTTAGCTCAGTATTAGAATAAAAAAACCCTCAGCAGAGGTAGATTAACCGAAAACATTGGCCATTTTTTTTCTTTCAGATTGTCAAATTTCCACAAAAAGCTAATATTTGGCTAAAATATTTTTTGGTCTACCGAAATTAGTCCAATAAAACTCTGTAAAAAGCAAATTATTTTGAAAAAAAAGCTAGCATGTTGCTAAAAAAATAGCCAAACTCCAAATTAGCCGTAAAAACTCTCAACAGATGCCAAATTTACAAAAAACCTTAGCATATTGCTAAAACATTAGCTTAACTCCTAAATATCCTCAGTTAATGCCAAAATAGTCAAAAAGCTAGCATATTGTTAAAATATTAGCTTAGCTCAGTAGTAGAATAAAAAAAACCTCAGTAGAGGTAGATTAGTCAAAAACAGACGGTTTTTGGCTTTCAGATTGTCAAATTAGCACAAAACATTTTGTTAAAATATTTTCTTGGTTTATTGTGGCCAATAAGCCTCATGAAATGCCGAACTATTCAAAAAAGCTAGCATGTTGCAAAAAAAATACCCAAACTCCAAATTAGCCTAAAAAAACCTCAATAGATGCCAAATTTGCACAAAAAAAATGTTAGCATGTTGCTAAAATGTTAGCTTAATTTACTGTACCTTTTCAAGAATTTATTCAAGTGAGGGATATCCAGCAGGTTCTGAAACTGCACCAATCAGATATTTTTGTGTAAATAGCCAAAGAGTTGCTGTGGTTTGAATAGTCGTTTTGGTGTCCCCGGCAACATCTCCAGAGATAAAGGCTCAAAGATTGTTGATATTGTGTTTTCATGTTTGTCTTTCACTCATCTAATGGTGTCCATGACTGTTACACATTTTTTCCTGGATGTCCAGAAAACTAATGGTTAGGATTTGAAAAGCCAGCAAACCTTTGATCTAGTTCTAGAACCAGATTGGAAGAATATTGGTTTTGAGTCATTGATTCATTCTTCCATTGATTTACTATTCACATAAATAGGCTTTTTCTCTGTGAATCATTTCCTGAGTAATTTTTGAAAAGTAAACCCACTCCTCTCCTCTTTCCTCCGTCTCTGTAGGTGACCAAGACCATCTTTGCCATCTTGCTGGCTTTCATCATCACATGGACACCGTACAACGTCATGGTGCTGATCTCCACCTTCTGTCAGTCCTGCGTCCCCGACACGGTGTGGGCGATCGGCTACTGGCTGTGCTACGTCAACTCCACCATCAACCCGGCTTGTTATGCACTGTGCAATGCCACCTTCAAGAAGACTTTCAAAAACCTGCTGCTGTGCCAGTACAAAAACATAGGCACCAGATGAGATTGTAACAGATGAGGATGGGGGAGGGGTGGAAGATGGCGACAGGTGAGTAAATAAACAAGAAAACAGCAACTCGGGAATGAGGATGAAGTCAAACACTATTGAAAAGTTCTTCCAAGAGACCTGACTCGGTGAAAAGATAAAAAATGTGTTTAAAGGCGACCTGGGATTCTCTGAAATCAACCGAACACGGCTCGCTGCCGGACATGAAGATGTTTATGCACACACCAAAGCAGAATCAAAGTTAATGCCTTCAGTGTTGAGGTGTCTAGAAAGGGTCAGAGAAAAGGTCCATTGGTGTGAATATGTAGTGGTGTTTGGATGGACGGCCTCAAAGAGGGTTCATGGAGTTTATCTGCTGGATTTGTCCCCAATTTGTCGTTCAAACAAGGGCTGTAGTGCGGACCGCTGCTGTGTTTTCACAGCTCCGTTTATCATCCCCCCCGTCCAGTGTTTGAGACAGTGGAATCCTCACCCCCCCAAACCCTCCTAACCACCGCCTGGCAGGAATTATAATTACAGTCCTATTCAAACTGACCACACAGGACACTGACGGTTGGCTGTGGTGATCGCTCTGTCGTGTGATTGGACTCTGAGCCAAATTGTTGACATCTATTCTATGCCAAAACAGCCGAGTGTGAAACCACGACGCAAACCAAACTGCAAGTCTGTACAGACGACAGGCTGCACCTGTCAGGTAGTCTTCTGTTTGTTTGGGCACTAAACTTTTACACTCATCAATCGCACACGCATTCAGGGTGGTCCATGATGCTTACATTAGTCTACTGGGGGCAACTAAGGAGTTCTTGTTCAATGTGACTGCAGTAGCCAACTGTCTTCCAACATCCACCAATCCGCCAGCTGGCTCAACCAACCTTATACTTGTGTCAAAGTCGAGGCCCGGGGGCCGGATCCGGCGCTCCAGGTAATTCTATCCGGCCCTCCAGATCATTTTATTTTATCGTTATTAATCATCCGATGTTATCTTCACTAAATATATTTTTATGGAGAGTAAAATACTAAAGGTTATTTAATGTTTAAGTTAATTTATTCTGGAATAATATTCCTTTTTAATATTCATAGTTATGTTAAAAAGTTACTGTTTTAAAGTTTTAAAAATTGGCATTCTGCTAGCTTTTTTGATTATTTTGGCATTTACTAAGATTTTTTAGGCTATTTTGGAGTTTAGCAAATATTTCAGCTACATGCTAGCTGTTTTAGCTAACAGGTTTTTTTCAATTTTTAGGCTATTTTGGAGTTAGGCAATTTTTTTTAGGCTACATGCTAGCTATTTCGACTTACATCATTGTTCTTTTTTAGTTTTTAGGCTAATTTTGCATTTAACTAATATTTTAGCTGGCTATGAGCTTCAGCGTTTTCAGCTATTAACTTCAGGGATTTCAGCTTCGGCATTTTTAGCTATTAATTTCAGCATCTTCAGCAGCCAAATTCAGTTTCCAGCATTCACTCTAACATTATCAAAGATGATGCTATATTTCTAGTTCATAATTATGATAAAAAGTTATGGCTGTAAAGTTTTAAAAATGTAGTTTTACAGTGTTGTAATAAATGTTATCGTGTTTGGCCTGCGAGCTAGGATGTGTTTTGGATTTTGGCCCCTTGGACGATTGAGTTTGACACCCCTGGTCTACACCCTTCTCTTCCATCAGTCATTGGTAGATGGTAAAGGACTGCAGGGAGGGAGCTAAACAACAACATCTCAATTCACTCTCAGAGCCTCATGGGTAAAGCCAAGATTCAAGATCTAGCACGATTTACCAAGAACCAAGTCCTCTGAGCTATTGATAAGACTCGACTCTGGGTTCAGACCCACAGTCTTCCAGTCTCAGGGGGTACAAAGAACAGGACTCGAGAACCAGTTCTTGTCGAGAACCAGCTACCGCTGTTTCAAACTGTTTTTTTCAAGTGGTTCCAGTCGGCATGAATGCCGTCACCAGTGTAGGTTGTGCTGAACAGAAAACGTGGCGCCTAAGAAACAGAAATGCACAAAAGTTTGGTTAAATAAAAAATGTTGACGGCGACTTGCAATACTTGCAAAAACGTTGCCATTCAAAGAAGTGCATTCCCTTAAGTAAGAGAATTGATAAAGAATCAAAGTTTTAAACATAACTGAGAAATCAGAATCATAAAAATCATGTCAGTTTCTGTCCTGAGGGGGTTCACTCCTTCAGTATAGGGGTATGGTCCCGACTGACTGAAGAGGAGAACATTAACAACAGTCAGTTCATGGTCAAAGTTCACTTTAGAAACTGGAAGCATTTGGAAACGTTGAGAAACTTTCAATCATTCCAACTCTCAAGTCAAATAGGGAGTCTGGGATTTGTACCTGTGACAGTACAGCACACTTAAACCTTTCCGATTAGATTCGTCCACAAGAATCTTCTTCAACTCCCAGACTCAGACAGTGTTTTTTACTTATGTAACTGGTATTTCTCACTGTGCTTCTTGGCTCCAAAGTCAGTAAATATCCCCGTTCAGTATCCAGTCGAACCTGACCTGGCCCCTCCCCCCTCGGTGCTTCGGCCAGCTCTGCCCACATGAACTGCCCTGAGCCATGAAAGTTTAAATGTTGGCTGTGTTTGTGCTGCTGCCGACCCTTCAGGCGTGCCCTGCGGTGCAAAGGCAGACGGCGTGGTAGGGAAGGAACTGCCTGTGGTGAAATAATCAAGACCCCAGAACAGCCAGTGCCTGAGCTTTTGATCAGTGTTTTTGCTTTTTTTCCCCTCCTGTTTTTCTCTACTTCGGCTTTGATTGGAAAACTTTCAGAGACTCGTGTACGAGTCGTTCTTCTGTAGAGCTGTTAGGAGGAGTACACACGAGTCGTCCTCCAGAAGGTCTGAGCCAGGTGATCCCAGGTTGTATCGACTGGAGTCCCAAAACTTTGGAGTTTCAGAAACTTTTAGACTAAAAGTCAATTCCACCCGTTAAGTTTGAGTTGTTGACATGTTTACTCTTAAAACTCTGAGGGTGAAAGTCAGGACTGAGATACAACTGATGTACGGTATTTGTATCCAATCAGTGAGGCGCCAGTACTCGCTCCTTAATAACAACTGTACGTCACTAGTGCGTGTAACTTCCATTGTCCATACAAATACTTCACGACACACCTACCAATGGTACGGTCCGTTATCATGGCGTACCTTGAGGTGACACCCCTTGGTTTAACTGAGAATCTTGACAACTACACCACAGACAAGTAGAGAGCCAAAGGGGAAGGTTCAATCATGTTCTCACGCCATTTTCAAGTCCAGGTTCAATGTGAAGTAACGGTATATACATCAGAGGTACTGCGGTGCGATTAGAATGTCGGTCTGGCAGCAGTGCATTTTGGGTTATTAGGGCGTCACAGTTAGCTCCTGTATCTGAAGAAGACTCGTCTCGTCAACCAATCAGAAACCTAATCTGTCCTGAACTTTACGAGATTTTTCTTATTTATATGGAAACACTAATGAAAAGTTCTTCTGATTGTATTCTTATCATTATAGAAAGTAAATGATTCCATGAGGGTTATAACTTTTGACAGTACCCCCTCCTTTAGGACAACATTGAGGATCATAATTGAGGTTCGTCAAAAGAGGCAAAGCGAATCGTGTTCGATGTGAACACAACTTTAGGGATGTAAGAATTAGTGCTGTGAACATTAACGCGTTAACGCACACGATTAATCAAAAAGAATTAACACATTCCTATGTTTTAACGCAAATTAATCAAAGAGAATTAATGTTTTATTATGTTTTAGGGTTAATTAATAGATGAAACAGTCCTTCACTTTAACTCAGCGGTTCATGTTTCCACGGGCTGCATTAAAACATTTCTTCAGGTATTATCCTGCTTATACCACGGTCACTTACAAAAGACAAATATTCAATCGTTTTTTTTGTACTTTATTCTTGATATTTTTGTGGTTTAAATCACTTTTTCACGAAAAGTGGATTATATTTTCCAGGTTTTTTAGATTAATTAGTTATTTTTTTCTAATCGATTCCAGCCCATAATAAAAATACAAACTTTATAGTTTGTATTTTAGACAATTTGTTATTATTGATCTATTTTGATTTTCTTCTTTTGATTGATTGATTTGATTTATTTCAAGCATAGATTGTGGAAAATACAGGACAGAACTCACAAATATTTCAAACTTATCACATAAATCATGAAATGCATTGAAGCTACAATCTTTTGTCACATTTTATCCATTAAATATAGTAATTATTGATTAAAGTCAAGTGGATTTTGACTGATTGCTTCAAAAGGAGTGTGAAGAACCAAACTTAAATAATACCACCCCTACTTAGTTCATTTCACAGTTTTGCTCAGTTATGTAATCCGGTTCTGATCAGATAAAATGCAAAAAATGTATTTTTTGTTGTTTTTATCTACATATTTTTTGTCTCCATCTCTCTGCCAAATTCTCTGTAATCATCTTCTAATTCATCCACAGAGTTTTATATTTCCTATTGTGTCCCCGTTATACTCTGCATCTCATCATCTCACATCATCCGACGTTAGATTTTAACCCCTTCACGTCATCCTCTGACCATCTGCTTTGTCTCATTTATGACCCTCTCTGTTCTTGTCTCTAAACTATCTAACGTATCCGACTCCTTTTTTCAATGTAAAACTTTATTGTTCCATCACAGATCTGTCTCCCATCATTTCACTTCCTCACAGTGGAATTATGGGTAATCCCAAGGATCTGAACTTAGAGTTGTTATGTATAAATATCGACCTTCTACGTCTCTAACCGTAGACTTCACAGGAAATACAAAATACTTTGGGCTACAAAATAAAAGCCCTTTCTACAGTTGAGATTGTTTTAAAAAGAGTCTCAACTCTTACTGTATATTGCAGTTGAACTTCTCATTCTTTAATTAGACAGTACTATAACATAACTGTATAACTACTGTAGTTTGTGATTCAAGAATTCCTTTGGTGTCATCACTCTTAAAAATGGGAGATTTTCTTTTTTGCTGAAATATGTGGATATTTTCTAAGATGACATTTTATCCCACCGTAGCTCTGACGTGTCATCCATGGTTGTTCTTTTTTTAACATAGTAAAGCTAGAAGCCAAACTGCAGTGATTCTCAGTGACTTCCTGGACGATCAGAGCCTCAGACGAGGATCAAAGCTCGGAGGGGAGCCGAGATTCACACTTTTAACCAGAGACCAGCGGCGGCTGCTTGTTACCTGTCCCGCCTCACATTAGTGGAGCCCGCCGCCGTGTGGAGACTCCTCCTCCCTGGAGACCCCC
>NC_050513.1:19911896-19919993 GCF_002922805.2 Oryzias melastigma
CCCCCCCCTCGTGGTTTTTCACCTGGAGCCTGTACGGCTCATTAAACACAGAAGTGTCTGCAGAGTGCAGGCCGACTCCCTTTAGTCTCCCACATCTTTAGTGAGTTTTGGGGGACGTTAACGAGTCCACGGCGTTAATCGTAACAATGACTGTAGAATCCGTCCCTTTGTCTCAAACGTCACGTATATTTAGACGCCGGCGTGCTCTGCATACGAAGCAGACGAAAGGCGTAGCTGCAGGCGGCGTTTACGGACGGCGATAACACGAGGCCGATCAAACCCTGAACTAAAGAAAATCCTCTGAGTCGTTGAAAACGTGAAAAGTGCTGAATGGATGCAGTTTATTTGAACAGAGAACTGATGCAATGCAATGACACAGAGGGGGGGGCAGGGAATTAGGGAAAAGCCACAACGAGCTCGTGGAGGGAAAAGTAGGGCAGCCAAGGAGGAGGAAAGGATGCAGGACTCCCAGATTTTAGTTCCAGTTTGGCTTCGACGACGACTTCCTGATAATGTTCTCTCTGATCTCTTTACAGTTAAAATATATATTTAGGCTCCCATGAACTATTAATGAAGTGTTTAATAAGAAAAAGGCCGATGTATTCACTGATGTTCTCTGAATATTTCATCCACATTTTCACAGTAAAAGACTGTGTTTGATGGCTGTATTGGAACTGAACACATTTAAATATGTAAGTGGGTGAGGTTGAAAGCCCCCCTGCTGGAAAAAAAACAACAGTGATTAGCATTTTTGTTGGCTGGAGAACGGCAGCGGATGTAGCTGGAGGACCTGCAAAAACACACAAGCTTTGCAAAAAAAACCAAGGGAACTGTAGCCTCAGAATGGTGGTAAATGAAGCCATGGTTTTAGGAGAATGTTTAATTTAGAATGTGAGACTGAGAGGAAGAATAATCCGTTTGTTAGAGGAAATTCACACGAAGACTTTCATTTAGCACTTCTGCCCCACCCCCATCATACGTGACCACATGTGAGAAGTGGACTGAGTGGCCCCTCCCCCCTGCTGTTCCAAACAGGAAGTACCCGTAGATGTCTACTCTGTTACATTTTTCTTAGCATGTTCTTGCTAAAGCTAAATTTCTTGTGATTTTTTTTTTCTTTTCCCAAAGCTAGTCAAGTCATAAACTGACCAATCAGATGCATCAAGCTCACGTCTGATTGGCGAGAGTGGTTGCCATGACTGAGATTGACTCAGACCAATCACGGCTTGCTGACGCCGTCTGGCTCCAACATAGCGGCGTCCGTATTGTGTAAAGAAAATGGCGACTGAATTGACTTGTTTGGAGCCAGAAGTAAATCGTTATGGATGACGTCAAACTCACTTGATCGAGTTCTTTCTATACAGTCTCTACTGACCCTCCAGTGTGTCTTGGCCTGTAAGCAGATTTCATTTTAAAACACTGGAGGAAAAACATTAATGAAAAATACAAAAAAGTCAATGTTTTCCCAGCATGTATGGCTGTTATAATGCAGTCATGTAACAAACTCAACACATTCTCACTTTCAACTTGTCATATATTGATGGCCCCCTCTGCGTCACTTTGTGATGTTTGGGTGTCCCAAGCTCTTCGTTTCTTCACGTGCTGGGTGTTGTCATTAAAACAGGGGTCCCCAACTTCTGGACCGCGAACCCTTACTGGTCTGGGGGGCCACTTTGTTCTGGGCCAAAGACAGTGGAAAAATTGTATACACTAATCAGGGGTCCCCGACCTTGGGGTATGGACCTTAACCGATACCCTAACCTGGTACTGGAACCTAACCTGGTGCTGGAAACCTAACCTGGTACTTAGACCCTAACCTGGTACTGAGAACTTAACCTGCATCCCAAGGATTTGGGACCCGTGATTTAATGGGAACAGTCAGCACGTCAAAAATACGACGAGTTGGGGTACCTTAGTGCCATGGAGGGGGCCCAAACCAAAGGTCCATATATGACGAGCTGGGAGAGAGAATGTGAAGGCAAACCGGATGTAACTTTGAGAGTAAAAGTTAGTAGAGGCAGGGATAACCAGTTTATGTAGTCTGTTTAGTTTTTAGCAATTGTTTATATTTTGAAGCCCAATGAGGCAAATCTCTTTGTGATTTTGGGCTATATAAATAAAACTGAATTGAATTGAATAGAGCCAGATCAGATCACCCAGTGGCCACTAGGTGGCTTTTTCCCACTAACAAGTTGACCCCCGTTCACTTGCTAGAAGTCTGTAGACTCTCTGGTGGAGTTTGGTGTCTCCTCTGTGGATCTTTTACGACCACGTTCACTTGATGCTACCTGTCTGTAGTATTACCATCATACAACTCTCCTTTCTGCCTTTTGACTGCAGGGGTTTTGGTTCTGACTCTTTTTGCTGAGTCTCCAGACAGATAACTAACTGAACATTGTGAGGGTCTTTAAGACAGTCCATACCCAGCTTTTCTCTGTTTGTGTCATTCAGTTACAGGATTTCTGCACAGACTCCACTCATGACTCACAGCCTTGTCAGCAAACATTGAAAGTGAACACTGTAATTCACAAATGTCACTGTGAGCGGCATCATGTACGGTATGGCTTAGGGCCGTGGGGTCCACGTCTACAGTAAGCTCTGGGAGGATGTATGAATCGTAATCTGGAAGCGTGAGTGGGCGTCGTTCTTCTGAGCCAGAAAGGGAGTTAGTTCCACAAGAGAAAAGCCCGATAGCCGTAGGCTGTTTTTGCTACTTTACATTTAAGAATTAAACCACAAGTAAGACGGCAGTTTGCCCAGAGCTCCTCGGGAACAAATATGGAACTAAGAGATCTACAAGAAAGGAAGAAGCTCAGCCGCACCGGGTCTAGTTTAGAGAGAAAAACAGGACGACAAATGATCATCTGTGCCACCAATCTTCTTTTGGATTTCCAAGAACTGGTGAATAATATACTCAAAGCGTACCATTCAATCCTCAAACCCCAAGGTATGGATCGCCCTGGTACTTCCAGTCTTGGATACAGATGCTTGGCTTGCATTCAGAAATGCGGTATTGGCGCCTCTTCCTGGACTCTAAAAGTTGTGGCGCTAATCTTGACAGAGTATGTTATGGCGTCCGATGTGTACGAGACACACAGGCTGTTAACTCATTTATGGGGTGACATTTGTGCCAAACAAATGTTGTTGTGCCCATGGTTATGTCTTTGGTCCATCGTCTATGTCTAATGAGTTTATTGAACATCTGTTCAGGTCTATGAACTACTAAACAATATCCTCTGCGTGTCCATGCTCATTTGATGATTACTTTGTACTTGCTTTGTGATGTTTCAGCTTGTTTTATGCTTAAACCTTTGCATTTGCCTTTGCTATTGTCGTTAGCTCCCGCCGTTTACGCGGTTAAATGTAGCAAAAGTTGCCTGGGTCGTTTGACGGCCGTACAAAGGAGTTTTCTGACGACATGGGGCAAATGACGCTACCAAGAGTTGCTAAGGAACTTTCTGACAGTTCTGTGTAACGACGGAAGCCAATGACGTTCACAACGGTTGCTAAGGACTGTTCTGACTGTGTAGTGAAACGTCAGGAGCTAGCGACAATAGCCAAGGCAAATGCAAAGTTTTAAGCGTAAACCAAGCTGAAACATCACAAACAAATGCAAAATAATCACCAAAGAAGCATTTACACAGAAGATATTGGTTAGTAGTCCATAGACATGAACAAATGTTCAGTAAACTTGTTCATTAGACATATTCAGTGGACGCAAGAACTTATTTTTGGCACAAATGGATTCCCATACCCATGGGGATTTTGGCATGAAACCTCAAACGATTATGAAAAACATCTGGTCTGTAGCTAACGTTCAAGGTCAAAGTCCAGGTAGTTGTCACACACCTGGATGTTTGAAAGTTTCTCTCTACATTTAATCTATCCCTTTGGGGGGAGGGGAGAGCCACAGACACAGCTGCACTCTGGAACAATTTGGTGGTTTAACCTCCCCCGATCCAACTCCTGAAAGATGAGAGGCGTTTTTAGTCCTTGACTTAACCGCGGATTTAGACTCAGGACATTCCAGTCCCAGGCTGGACACTCTACCACATGGCCACTGAGTTGATAACTGCTGGCCTCGACGTAAATTAACTTCAAACAGTCACCTTTCATTGACACAATCAGCTCATGGAGCGTCTGTCTCTGTTTATGGCACGGTTTGGTGCACTGTGAAAGAACAGATGTAGTACCATGCAGTGGTTGATTATTAGTTTAGGTCCACCTGAAATCAGAGACACACGACGTCCATCATTAGTCACTGAAGTAGAATGTGTGAATGCTGGATTCAGCTCTGAAGTGATGAAACGTCTCCTTTTGTTTTCTCCTCACCCAGATTATCACAGACATCAGGGATTGACAGAATTAATAATTCATCACCGTCGAGTGGATCATTCCTCAAACTTCTTTCAGGTTGCTCAACAACTTGGGAGTAGAGCAAATATAGCTTCACAGATGAAAATATGCTAATGCTGTTTGTCTTACGGGAAAACAAGTCAAGTGATCAAAAAACACAAAGCAGGCAGAAGAGCCTTGTGTTATTAGTACACAATGTACTGTTGATGTCAAAGGCTTTAAATGATCTTAACAGAAACAAATGTCGACCAACAAACTACTGAATTTAAGAACGGGTTATATTTAGCTTGTTGTTGAAAGCCTATAGGAAGATCTATCTTGTTTAACCTATTTTAATGGAGATTTCTAAGATGTAAAATATGTAAAGAGTAATGTTTAGAGAGTTCTGAATACTTCCAGTAAAGCTGGAAAACCCAAGGACATATTTGGATTCAGGAGGAATGTTATTATTTAAAAGGTTTCATCAAATGCTAGGCCTGCCAGAATCAGTTGGAGTGGTCCAGTTGGTTCCAGCGTAGGGTGTCTCTAAAGGGTCTATGTGTACAACGGTGATTGGCGTGCAGGTTGAGGGTTTAGAGGTTAGCGAGATCTGAGAGGTGGTAATACGAGAGGAACCACTGATGATGTGTCCTGCATTCAAGTGAGTTGATTTAGTTTAATTTGATCTGATCCCATTTGATTTGGTTGGATTTTTTTATTTTTATCGATTGGTTTTTATTGGGTTTATTGATTTACTTTCATTTTATTTTTATTTTTTATTGATTTGGTTATATTTAGTTTAGTTGTGTTTAGTTTCAGTTTATTTAGTTTTTCTTCTGCTTTTTTTGGTTTGATTTACTGATTTACTTTGATTTGATTTGGTTTTTGTTTTTAATTGATTTGATTTATTTGTTTGGTCTTTGTTCTGCTTTGTTTGATTCAATTGGATTTATCGATTTATTTTGATTTGGTTTTTGTTTTGAACTTGTTTGGATTTGTTTGATTTATTGATTTACTTTGGTTTGATTTGATTTGTTTTTTTGTCCTGCTTTGCTTTGGTTTGGGTTGATTTGATTTATTGCTTTAGTTTGATTTTATTGTATATGTTTCACGCCTGTACAGAGCCTCGGTCTCCTGGTGTCAGTCTAAGATATATCTGTGTGTCATCTGCATAGCTAATGTAGCCACAAGGGGGCCCAAGCCAGGGTCTCATTGTGCCGGTCCCAAGCATAGCTATTTAAGATATTTGATCAAAACTTTATTTCTGCCCCCTCACCATCTTCATTAGGTTATTTCTCAAGTACACACATTATTAATAAATATATAAGTTTCGGTTTTACCGAGAAAAGTTGAAGTTTTCCAGGGTTTGTAGAATCTACTGAAACGCCAGACTTTCAAAGCAGCTCCACAAAGAACCAGCTCAAACTATTCTGTTTCATTAGAGTTTGACAGTGTTCTATTATGCACTCCTATTTAAAACTGAAAATCCTAAACCCACCAGACGCAGGAGCCATCAATTCCACCTGGAGAAGTCCTCCTCCCTGCGGGTTCAGAAGCCTGATTTACTGGAAGAACTCCAGAGTTTTTGTTTTACTAAAGCATGAGCAATCCTCTTTGGATTTACTAAAAATCTGTGAAATTAATGTGAAAACAGTGATGGGAGGACCTGCATAAACGTTTAAAACCAGCAAGTTTCTTCGGAGGAATTCAAATGTTCTCTTAGACTGTGTTGGTCCGTGCTAGAAGTCCTTTAAAACTTTAATGTTCCTTTGTCTGTTTCACTTTTTCAAATATTCTTTTTCAACTGCTCGACATAATAAAACATAGAAGTCTAAATAAAAGCTGAGAAGCTCTTTTCATGTTTGCCCTGCAGCACCTTCTCATTGGTAATCCACTGGTCCTCAGTGAGGTGGACTTTGATGAAGTTCAATGACCTCAACTGTCCTACTGGACGATCAACGTCACTAGAGATGGTCTGTACTAGGAAAAGAAATGACAAGTTCAGGTGTATCTAGAACCCCTTAGAACAGAAATAGGAAGAGGTTCAAGAAATGTCCTATACAAGAGGCAGCACACATACTTCTTATGCTTCATTTTCAACAGACCCAGAACTATGGGTCTATGCGTCCACTTCCAATCAAAAGTCTACTTTCACAGCTGGCACTTTCACACCCACCTGTGCAGGTTTTTAGTGTGTTTTCAAGTTGTACATCCAAAACTCACAGCCATTGAACCCGCGTTGAAAGCTAAATCAGTTAACCAATTAGGGGCTTTTTATTTAATGGAAGTTTCAAAATTAACCACGAAGGACAAACTAATAATTGCGGTTTCTGCCAATCTGGAATTTTTTTGACACTTTTTCATGTATATTGGAAAGAAAATTCCTGGAACAAGATTTGCTAGATTTGTAGCAGCATTCTATGGCAAGCTCGCTCCTGATTGGTCAGAGGGGTTGCCATAGTGATGTTGAATTAGACCAACTTGGACCAATCACTGCCTACTGATGATTTCTGGTTCCAACATGGCGGTGTCCGTGTCACAAAAAAATGTCTGAATTGATTCATTTGGTTGGAGCCGCGTAAACTCTTCTATGGTGACGTCACACTCAGACGGTCCAGTTCTC
The DNA here is from genome assembly GCF_002922805.2 of Oryzias melastigma. Classification (NCBI taxonomy): domain Eukaryota; kingdom Metazoa; phylum Chordata; class Actinopteri; order Beloniformes; family Adrianichthyidae; genus Oryzias; species Oryzias melastigma. Next base: position 19,918,855 of record NC_050513.1, read on the forward strand.
AGATACATTCAATGGTAGCATTTTATGAATACCATAATGATAAAGACAACAGTTACTTTGCGTTTCTAAGGTGAAATTAACTATAGTTTGACAACTGACACTCAAACCCATAGGTCTACTTCTCCGACATAACACTACATGAACCCCTTAGAACAAATGGATGGTACAACGCTTTACCAGCAACTTTCTTTGAGCATGAAAGAAAAGTATAACGCCCCAGACACAAACAGCCTTCAGTCTGATACCTGGACCAAACACTGATAAAGATGTATCTAGACCAAGGGTGGGAAAATTTTTTAACTGGTGGGCCACAAAGGGTTCTAAAACTGGACCGATGGGCCGGACCGGGATCGGATGCTTGACGTGTTTTGGGAAGTAACCTCAACATGGAATCTGGACAAAAACATGCTCTTTTTTAATGTAAAAACTGTGGTTTTTGTTCCTGTTTTAGTGCCAATTGCACCAGTTGGGTGATGTATTTCAGGGAAAAACACACGTAATGATCGTAAAAATGACAGATGTGCATCAGAAAATCAACAAACCTGCAAAATTACTTTCTGCACCTAAACACAAGTCAGTTTCTTTGTGGTGCGCCACCTAGAGGGAGACACCAGAATTACAGGGAAATTAAAACATTAATATGGATTATCAATATAACATATTCCAGTGTGGTGGGCCAGATTAAATGGTTTAATGGGCCACATGTGGCCCCCAGGCCGTAGTTTGCCCATCCCTGATCTAAAACCGGTTTTGCTTTGGTTTGCCAAGAAATTCCTCACACCAGCTTCTCCTGAATAGAAAAAAACAATAAAATCTAACAAATCACATCACAAGAAGACAAAAAACCCAATCACGACAACAAACGAAGAGAGAACCACCAATGAGACTCTTTGTACACTTTTTGGAGGATTCCCATGTGTAAGCTCTGAATCTGGGAAACACATCCCCTCCAAAAACAGGCTGGTCCTTGACGACCCAGATCTTCTCCTGAAATACCTAAGAATCCAGTCAATCCCCTCCCAGGAACAGATCCAGTAGGGCTGTCAATGAACCCAAAAAGACAGTTTGCAGTTTGGTTCACGTCTTGGTTTTACATCAATTCATGTTGATCAACCGACACTAGGGCTGCCACAAACGAT
>NC_050513.1:19920131-19922234 GCF_002922805.2 Oryzias melastigma
ATAATCGTGGCAGCCCTAACCGACACACACGAATACAACAAGCAATTCCCAGCTGATGAACATGTCATGTGTGGTCTAACTGGGTTTTTGAGCTGGTCCACACATTCATCTGATTTAGCCCGACCCTTTCCTTTCAGAGAATCCTCTGGTCCGAGCTCAGACACCAATTGGTCCCACTTCCGCCACCGTGCTTGAGAGTAGCGGGACATGTGCGGTTTGGTCAAACTCCTCTGCTTCAAAGCCCAGAAGCCTTGTGGTTTGTTCAGAAGCAGTTTGGTGAACTTAAGTCGTGCTTCCATGTTCTCCGCGGATGGAAGAGGTCTCGTCACGCTAAACAGACGTTCCTCAGATCTTTGGAAAAGCCCGTCCCCGAGACCCCGACTATTGTCCTGAATGTTTTCCACTGAAGCGGTGATGACAGGAAATGTTCATTTGTAGCTTTGTTTTTGTAAAAATGACTGTAGAAATGTACATTATTGAGGATAAACAGGAGGGATTGTATAAATGAGAGAATGGGACGTATTTAAGGCGCAGGTTTACTGGTGTAAAATATGATGTATATATAAAATGCATCTTTGACCATTCCGCCAATCAGGAACGAGCAAGACAACTGAAAGAAACAAACTCTTGCGACGTTCATACAGACTTTTGGGTCCATTAACGAGTTTTCACAGCATATTTTTGTTACTTTCCACGACGTTGGACCATGATGCATAAAGAAAAGTCAAAAAACATCGATGTATATAACTGTAAAATGATGCAAGCAGCCTCATGGAAAAGGATGATGTCTAAAGTTGACCGTCTGGCCGTTGTAAGCTGAAAATCCGCCGGAGGACTGACACCTGTGAGGATCTCCATCCCGTTCTGACTCATTCCAAAGACTGAGCTCCTTCAGAATGTATCTCCATGTACAGAAGAGCATGTACAGACGTCGATGTAAAGACTTTTGTGCGATTTCGTCCTTGTTTGTCACAGATATTCCTATTAGGTCGGATAAGTTCCAGCACACATCGGAGACGCGCTCCAGTGGTTAATAAAGTTTTCTATTTATTTGATCGTGTACGTAGACGGCATGTGTTCTGTTGGGAGGTGTCTTCTTATGAATGCCAAAGTCTAAGGAAATGCATAGAGGTGTTCTTTTTATTTTTATTCTTCCTGTTCTTGTACGATGAAACAATGTGCTGTATATGAATTTATTGTGTTCACATTTCAAGATCCGAACGCAGACTTTGACTTTGAGAGGGTAAATCAGCGCTCTGCAGCGGCTCCAAAACCGACTGTTTAGGGTTTTCTACTAGAAGAGATAAGAACAGGTTACCGTTAGGAATGATAGTCCAAAATGACCATATTTTCAGAATGCGGTTAAACTCTCCGCCTATAAAAGTCTAATACTACGAGCGGGCTCAGAAATGTCCGTTTGAACGACCACTTCCAATGAAACGTCTACACAAACACGTATTTTGGACTTATGTGTTCACGCATAGCTACACAAGTTTCTTCAACTGTTTTCAGTCTCTACGTACGAAACGTACGGCTATTGAACATGTGTTAAACCAGATCAAACTGACTGATCAGGGACCCGAATTTGGTAGTGACCTGTGGATGGCATCATTTTTAAAACATAGAAGTGATGGAAAATTGATCCTGAAGGAGAAATGAACAATTGCGATTTGTTTATGGCTGGAATTCTAGGACACCAAGTCTTTCAGAAATCGGAATAGAGCTGTGAAAGAAAAAGTCTGGAGCAAGATTCACTAGATTAGACATAGACTTTTCTTCACAAACACATAAATAATAAAAGTGATCTATGCTAACCTTGGATTTCTTCAGATCTATTTTCAAATAATTATGATGCTTTTTAGAGAAAATCCAAAAATCTTTTCCTAAGACACAGAGCATGAGAGCTTTCTGTTTACACTTTCTCCCACTAGCTTACAGCCCCTCGCATTAGCTTAGCATTAGCATTGGTACCATCCAGCCCTTGTGGCCCCGCCCACTACTTTTTCTATGTCACAAATATTATCTTTCTTTTCAATCTGTATTTTTTCCTTATTCACGATGATTTGAACACAGAAATACTCAGAAACGCCATCTAACCATTGA
>NC_050513.1:19922604-19926639 GCF_002922805.2 Oryzias melastigma
TTATAATTTGGTGAAAATACATAAGAAACGTTTGAAAACTGAGTCCAGGTTAAAACGCTCTTTATCTACAAGTTTGTTGAAAGTTGGAGCTGTTTGTTGGTGGTTGATTTACCCTGAAAAAGTCCGACTTTCAGCAGGTTCTTCATGTTCTTGGTTCGTAGTGGTGACTTATGGGAAACCTCTCTGTGATGCTCTCGCTGTGAAAACCTTCTAGTTGTTTGTTCTGTATACTCTCTTGCTATTTTTCCACTGGACTCCCCGCTGGAGTCGCCACAGCGCTGTCAGAACCTGGCAGAACCGCGGCTGAAAATGCTTTTTCAATGACATGTTTGAGAAAACCACTTGTGATTATTAAAAAAAAACTGTGATGCAAATAAACATTTGGTGTGGACATGTGTGGCTTCTGATCGCCTTCATTCGTGGTCGTGGACTTGGTCATGTAAGTCTGTAGGGTATTGATTCTCATTCGGACCACTCTCCCTCACTCGTTTCCACTGAGCGGTCCGATATTTCCACCATCCAATGGACAAAAGAGTACCATTTTTGGGCCCCTGTTGGTTGTAGGTCCAAAGAGCGGAGCTTCTGTCGTCACACAAGGAAACCCGCTGATTGGGGGACGGTCATTACGACAATAGAAAGCGCCAACGTTTCCAAACACTCAGTTGTTGTCTTTCAATGGTCGGCCCTTGAAATCCAAACGTTCCTGAACCTCCTGGGCGATGGCGTGATTCAGAGTGACCTGGATGGATCATGTAGCTACACACATGTGCACTGACACTCCAACTTCTTGTGGAAATGCTCACCTGACTTGCCCAGACCATTCCAAACTGGACTATAACACGCAGTAGCAGCGAGGCTCAGGAGTCCCTCAAGGCTCTATTCTTGGTACGCTTTTGTTTTCTTCCGCCAGTTAAACTATCGTCAGACTTTTTGTTCTTATCACTTTTACGCAGATTTACAGTTCTGTTTGTCAGTTTTCCTCAGTTCTACAGGCTCCTTTTAGCCCCGCCCCTGCAAACAATGTTTTGTGTTTTGATCTGAACCACTTGATTGGGATCATAAAAACCGGTGGTAACTAGTCTGGTCAGGGATTTTGATCACCTTTTGAATTTATTAAAAAAAATCCAAAAGCTAGTTTATTCTTTACCTGTCTTTAACCCTTCAATACCTGAGATATCATGGGCGACATGAGAGAACACACACTTTGACATCACGTAAATCTTCAACCAATTAATGAAGCAGCTAAAGAATCCACTGGAATTACAATAATTACTAAAACAGTTGAAGAGATTAAAGACCCTCAAGGGTTATCACCAGTTGGTCATTAGAGGGACACTGAAAATGTTTTATGTGCTTTAATATAGTTTAGACTTTTTATTCTGGTATTGCACTTAATGTTTGTGTGAACTTTTGTAAGGCCCAGATGTTACACAAGGATAAGATGTGGACATGAGGCCTACCATACGCTACTGTAAATACTATACTGTAGCCCTAAACATTCTGCCAGGACCATCTTAAGTAAATTAATATTTTTCAAACCATAAAACCTATTTATAACCATTTTAGTTATTTATCTATTTCTTTTATCAAAAATCAACAGTGTGGAATATAATCTAATGTGTCTTATGTTTGAATTCTGGTTGTCAAAGCGTTTTAGTGCGCTTGATGGATTGTTGGAGCATTATGGGTACAGTAGTGAGGAGTCTGGTGCAGTCATACGGTTTTCTTGTCCAGAAAATATGGCACTAAAATATGTAAAAAAAAACAGGAAGTAAAAAAATTATTTAACAAAATGTTTTTAATTTTTATAAATATTTCTGTGTTGTATTTTTGTTCTTTGTTTTTCTTTAAAATGGTCACCTTACAGTTATTGGAATAGAATAGAACTTGAGGTTCAAATAAAGGTCCATAAAAAGAGAGCATAAAGCATAAAGAAGATATTAAAATAAATTAAAATACAAGTTAAAAAAGCATTACTTAAAAAATATTTGAGCTAAAACAATGATTTTGGCATAAAACAAGCAAAAAATGTAACTCCGACAACCAACTAAAGAAATTCAGGAGAAAGTAAATTCAGACTTTTTAGTTGATTTTGGCCTTTTTGGCTTCCCGTACCTCCAAGCTCACTGCTGCAGATCTGACCTTTACTAGGCTGACAGACCCGTCTGTGTTTAAAATGCAAAGATCGTTTCCAGCCTGATGCTTGAAAACATCAGACTGGACGCGAGTAGTGCAGATAATGTTTATAGTTTTAGCCTAAATATAAACTTTTGTTTTTTTTCTTTTAAATAGTCTATAGTTTAAATCAAAACATGCTTTATGAATTAATTTAAGATTTAGGCATCCATCCTACTAAAAAAGCTAAAACTAAAAAAAATGCTGTGTGTTTCAGATTCATTTAGGATGAAAAATCAAATAGTTCTCTAATTTTGTTCATGTCTAATATTACTTTAAGACATAAATGCTAAAAAAATGTTTTATTTTAGTCATTTTGGACTGAAAACAGCCCCTGTAGGTCTCTCGTTGGTCTGATCAGAACCCAAAGCAGTTCTAACTGGACTTGATTGGTTTATTAAAGTGTTTACGGCCAAAGTTAGTAAAAATCCGTCATATTTCTGCTGCCAAACAGATGTGAAGATGCAAATGTTGCTGCCCGGATAGTTTGGAAGCAGCGGAAAGCCTTCCAGCTTTTCCACATCACAGCCCATTAATCCGACTGAGTCCGTGACCGGCTCCAGACGAGTGATGGGAAACTTCCCAGCCGGGATTCAGGAAGAGGGAGCGCCGGGAAACAGAACTCCGGCTTTGTTTGCAGGATTCCTTATCCGTCAAAACAGTTTCATCCGCTGGAAAAAAGAAAGAAAGAGTGACTGCGCGGCGGACCGGCCCACGTCACATCAGTAACCATGGCGATGCACATGGAAACCACACGCGTAATTTATTCCAGTGAAGAATCCATAGAAATGGAGCAGAGAGATCAGAACACGGGCTGACCTAGATAGGGAGGAGCTGGTTATTAGAGCCACAACCAAATAATGAAGCGCATTGGTCCACTCATGAAATCACAGCCTCTGCTGGGTAAACATCACAGAGACGAGGAGTCCATGAACGGCTTCAATTATGAGTCGCTCTGGGGGCAAATCGTCACTTTATTTTGAAATCACGAAGACTGAACGACTGAAAAAGAGATCAACAGAGATGGAGAAAACGTGGCTCAAATGAAGCAGAATCATCAATTAAAAAACTTTATTCAAAACAAAATGAAGAGAAATCAAGTCGATAGAGACATTTGTATCAAAACTAAATTCATTAAATCATTAAAAAATGAATAAATCCCTGTGCACTGGAGACGAGACAACAGACCAAAGAGCATCTGACCTGTGGTTGGTCTATCACTTCTAATGTGTCCAGGAGTTCTTTCAGAAAACACTGTGGTAGAATGATGGATGGACGGATGGACGTACAGACGAATGGATGAACGGATGGAGAGAGGGACGGCTGGATGGAGAGATGAGTAAATACATTCCTTCTCGTAAAACTGATTTTTGTTCTTCCCGTCCAGGTTGTTCGACGGGTATAAAAGCTCAAAAAGCACAAAAAGTATTGATTAGATCCGTGTGAAAGGAGTCAAACTTACATCCAGTCAAATCTGTTTTTTTTTGTTTTGTTTGTTTTTGCAGGTAAGTGCAAAAATAACATTAGATCCACCAAAAATGTTAGAAATATGTTTTTTTTTTTTGTGTACTAAGACACGTGTCAAAGTCAAGGCCCGGGGGCCGGATCCGGCCCTCCGGGTAATTATATCCATCCCTCCTGATCATTTCATTTTATTGTTATTAATGGCCAGAAGTTATCTTGCAGTTATTTTAAACTTGTATCATTTTGACAAAACCATTTTAGCATTTACTAAGATTGTTTAGGCTATTTTGGAGTTTAGCTAATATTTCAGCTACATGCTAGTTGTTTTGGCTAATTTAGGCTTTTCTTTTAAATTTTTTTAGGCTGTTTTGGAGTTGGGCTAACATGTAAATGCTA
>NC_050513.1:19926959-19927172 GCF_002922805.2 Oryzias melastigma
CAATTAAAAAACTTTATTTAAAACAAAATGAAGAGAAATCAAGTCGATAGAGACATTTGTATTAAAATTAAATTCATTAAATCATTAAAAAAATGAATAAATCTCTGTGTGCCGGAGACGAGACAACAGACCAAAGAGCATCTGTGGTTGGTCTACCACTCCTAATGTGTTCAGGAGTTCTTTCAGAAAACACTGTGGTAGATGGATGGACGT
>NC_050513.1:19927246-19934012 GCF_002922805.2 Oryzias melastigma
ATTTAACTGATATTTGAGCTGATTATCAGCTTCAGCATTTTTTTGCTTCCAAGTTCAGCATCTTCAGCAGCCAAATTCAGCTCATATCATTCACACTAGTATTATTGCAGGTAATGCTATATATCTAGTTCATAATAATGTTAAAGGTTCAAAGTTTCAGTGTTCAATAAATGTTTATCCTGTTCGACCCGCTAAGGCGTGTTTTGGATTTTGACCCCTTGTTTGATTGAGTTCGACCCTCCTGTACTAAGAAGATACTTTTCCATGGATGATAGTCGGATGGTTTATTAAACCGGCCTTTCTCGTTCTTCTCTCTCCATCTCGGTCATTAATGGTATTGTTTTATCAATAACGTGTGGTACACCCAAATATGTGCATCCACATTTGGTATTTTATTTTGAAAGCCATTCATTTGTTGCAATTGAAATTCATTTTTAATGCATTTATTAAATGTTCCCTGTGAAAAAAAGAGGGGAAAAAGAAATCTTAAAATCGGAACCCTGCAGCGCCTCCTGTTGGCTGAAGACGGCGCAACTTCCTGTTTCCGCTGGAAAGCTCTGAGACTTTTTTGTTTGTTTTTTCCAGGTTAGTACTCGATTTAAAACGCAATAAATGATAGTCAAGCGCATTGATTTAGTTCCCGGATGATCACCAGTGTTATTTGTTTTGCATTTTTTATGTAAATCGATAAAGTTTAACTCTTCTTCGGTGGAAAAAGCCGAACCGGAAGTAGCCGTGATCTCGCGAGATTTCATGTCAGTCTGACGGGATTTGGTTTACTCGCGCTAAAACGAGCCAGTGTTGCCATGGCAGCCGTGAAGACTGGCTGCATTTATGACTGCATGTATTTTGATGGTTTTGTGGAACTTCTGACGTGAATTTAAACATGTTTAAAAGCAAAACTAGAGTAAATGTTTCTTGTAGAAGTTTTAAAAGAGATATGGAATAACAAATTAAAAGTTATTTTGTTTGTTATTGTAAATATATATATACATAAATGCGCAATATCCAGCATTTATAAGCTAAAAGGCTAAATAACATTAAAAAGAAGTATTTATGTTGTTTATTTTAAAATTACTGAAGTCTAAATAATTAAAAATTTGTGAATGTTTCTTTTTAAATGTAAATGTATGTATTAGAAAGGAAAAAAAGAACACAGAGGTTGAATAATTATTGATTTGATGTAATAATCTGATATTTGTTTAGACTTTTGTGGTCAAATTGTAAATGTTATTATGTTGTTATTTTTTTTTTTTTAGCTAATTTAAATGTTGTGATTTTTAAAACATTTTCTCATTGAGTGATTTGTTGGTGTGATTTGACCTGCAGGGCCACCGTAGCCTCCTAATGACAGCCGTCTGTATCCCTCCCTGTAAAATGAACCCAGAGAACTCCCTGCTGCGTTCAGCCTCGTCCTGTAATGACTGTAAGATGTAAATGTGTTCAGATGGAGGCGATTCAAAGCGACAACAATGCAGAGTCATTTCACAGAGAAAGAGCAGCTCGTTCAGGATTCAGTAAATGGACGATTTGTTGCTCTTTTCTGGAAGAACTCACAGCTCTTTCATCTTCTTTCTTTACAGTCGTCTGGGGTGAGCAGTCAAGTGTGTTCCATTCATGCTCTCTCTGATGATACATCGGGGCCAACGTGGGGTTAAGTGTGTCTGCCGCGACACATCCACGCGCACGCTCACATGGCGTTAAGTCGACCCGCCAATTGACTGCTGTGACTGGTGATAAGTTGACAGATCAAACTCCACTCCAGAATCAATCTGCTCCGTCTGGAGACAGCTTGCTTCCACTGACAGGAGCCGTCCATGTCTCAGAGACGTTCACTGACGGACGGAAGAAACGAAGAGGAATTCTGTTGAAACAGTGTGTCTGTCAGGACCTACAGTGTTGGGTCACGATGGGCGGATAATGAGGAAGAACGTTCCGTTCATGTGGACGACGGACTCTTTGGTTACATAAAAAGAGGGATTTCCATTTCTGTAGCAGCTGAGATGTTACGATGCCTAAAGCAGTGTTTCCCAACCCTGGTCCTCAGGGCACACTGTCCAGCATTCTTTTAATCCAACCCTGCTCAAACACACCTGCCTTTGATGACCGTCATTGTCAGGCTTCTGCTGAGCCTGATGATGAGCTGAATCAGGTGTGCATAAGCAGGGCAACATGGAAAACATGCAGGACAGTGTGCCCCGAGGACCAGGGTTGGGAAACACTGGCCTAAAGAACATGACCTCGCGCAACTCTTCAACTGTTGACGAAGTCAATGGAACTTCAGAGGATTCTGACTCAGAGAAAAGTGGCTTTGTGGTGACTTCACCTTAGTAAATGCATCACAAAGCTCCTTCAATCAGACATTTCCAATGAAAACGTGCATATGTGTGAGTGTCAGGAGTTCAAAACTCTCGTCATATATGGACGTTTGGTTTGGGACTGTCTGTCGTTTTGAGGGCCCCCAACTCGTCGTTTGGCTGTTCCCGTTAAATCACGGGTCTTCAACCCTCAGGACTTAGTACTGGACACCACTGGTACCGGGTTAGGGTATCAGATTAGGGTCCATTTAACAATGGAAACGCTCAAAATACCGGATCGAACCGGACCGTACCCTACCGGACCGCTCAGTGGAAACGAGGCTATCGGGTACCGGTCTCAAGGCTTGGGGACCCTTGATTAGCATCTGTGGCCCGGTACGAAGTGGCCTTTGGAGCAGTAATGATAGGGCCGGCCCTGGGCTTAGGTGACCAACCAAGGCGGCTGCCTAGGGTTTGAAGGTGTGTTTGACTCCTAGTCTTCCATGTATTGGAATAGAGCTGTAAATCTCTAGTACATTTGCAACTTTTGTTCCACTTTGACCTTTTGTACCAAACCTCTTTCAACTGTAGGTACACGCACTAATAAAAAAGAAGAAGAAGAAGCCCCTCCCTGCTTGTCCAGTGTGAACATCATAGGCTATGTTTGTTCTTGAATGTTACATTCCCGGAGTTAGCGTAGCTTCAGAATCCAATGGAATTACATTAATTACATCAACGGTTGAATACTTTACGATAGCTGAGAGAATGTCGACACTGGAGCTAAAGCGACAATGTTTAAGTGTGAGACGGTGGAGGTAGTCTAGACTAATAACACTCATGGAGTGGATACAACTTCCTGTACTTCTCACAGTACGACCATCGTAGTGTAACAGGAGTGGGTCGACCATCACGGTTCTGTTTCTTTGAAGGCTGGTTTCTGCAACAGTCCGGATTGTTCTGACTGAACAACTGTAAACCTTTTGTGCATCTTCTTTTCTGGAAACGGAACCGTACGTACAGCCGATTGAATAAATCAGGGAGTGGTCCCTGCAGTTTTGCATGTGGATAATCCGTTTTTTTGAGGACGTTCTCATGCTAATGTGTCTCATTCTGGTGTCTGTCATCCGGAGCTGCTTCTTCCCGCTCTGGGTTGCAGGTGGAGTGGTTTGATAAACCGCATTTCCACCGTTTGGAGGATTTTATTTCAGGTTAGTGCAGATTATTTATGCAGTCAAAAGAAGAAAAAAAACCTTCCAGGTGTTTGTCAAAAAGAAGCGAGAAGGTCTGATAAAATTTCAATCAGACGTAATCCAATATGCGGCTGGAGCGACAGCAGCGACAGAAGCGGAGCGCCTCAAAAAGACGTTTGTGGTGATGGATGGAGTTCCTGAAGCTTTGACCCGTCACGCACGCCAGCCGTCACGATGACGTCTCCTCAGAGCTCCTCCATTGACACATCTGCTGTTAATGAACGGACATCTGTTATCTACACCAGGATTAGATCCCTCTGTGAGCAGAAGTAGGGTACCCCCCCATCCTAATGGATTCATGAGTAGGACCTCAGACTGTGGATGAATGACGGCGTCGGGACCAGAGGGCGGACCTTGACAGGAGGCCGTCACGGTGAGTAAGGTTCCTGTTTTATTGGGTCGCACCTTAAATGTCAAGTCTGGACTCCCAAAACAGAAACTGGTCCACGATCCCAAACGACAAAAAAGTCATCAGTCGTGAGTAAAAACACAAACAAAAACTGGGTCGGCGCCTTAAAACCGAGACGATTAACCTGCTTATACGGTTTCTTCTTTAGAAACTCCAGTTTCTTCATTTAATGGATATTCACTCATAAAAACAACTGCAGGAACAAATTACTCGGTTTTAACTGCTCTATAAAAAATGAAAACATATTTTGGTCTGATTTAAGTGGGGTATGTTTTCCTCCATCGTCTAGATTTAGATAAAAAAAATACATCGTACTTCCAAAGGGTTCACATACTTTCTCCTGCAACTGTATGCATACTCACTAGAGGTGTCGCGTTAATCAGGGTTAATTCTTTACAAATTAGCAAATTATTATTTTAACTTTAGCAAGTTTTTTTACCTTTTTAATCTACAACTATATTGTCCGCTCTATTCGCGATAATGCACAACGAGCTGCGCATTATCGTAAATTAAATGACAACGCGGAGACCTGATCATGTCAAACGGTTGCTTCCACAAAGTCTATTCATTTCCGATAATCAGAGATGCAACGGATCACAAAACTCACAGTTCAGATAATTTTTTAGATCAGTAAAAAGGAAGAAAAAAAAGGACAAAATAACAAGAAAAGCGTACTATTTAATTTGTGAAAAGTTTACTAAAACATATATAAAGTACTTCTAAACACACGTATATCACGTTAAAAATGTGATAATCCAGGGAACAAGTGTGTGCTGAATCGTGGGTAGTGATCTGTACGGATTAGCCGTGATCTGTCGCACCGCCCACTGATAAAGAAGGGGATTATCATATGGAGAGAAAACAGACTCACTTTGTGTGTGTGCGTCGTTCTCAATTAGTAACTCATAGTACAATTTGTTGTTTTTACAATTGTGTTTTCACACGTACAAAAATGACAAAATACTAAATTCACATGCTCAGAATCGGCAACCTAAAGCTACCTACATGTGCAAACTTTAAAACGTAAACATGAATCATCTGATACACACAAGACCACATATACAACCAACCAGAACAGAAACTTTAGTGCTGAGTGTTTAAAAAAACACATTTACATGTTTTTAGATTAATCTGTTTAAGAAAATGGGAAAACATCAAATTTCACCAAATATTACTCAGTTCAAAGCAGCTTAAAGGAAAACTCTGATGACCGAGCATTCTAGCAGCATTTAAACGCATCATTTATGGACGAATCGTGGAGACGTGAAAAGAGTCTCACATCAGATTTGGGTGTAACTGGGATTTTGTGTGTGAATAATTATTTATGATTTTTAAAGATTTGTGCTTCTAGTTAGTTTCAAGCTGTTTTAATTTTAATTTGTGTATTTTAAATGTATTTCTTATTTCATAACTTTTGTACATTTCTCATACACAATTATATATTCTTGTGTATTGCAAGTACACACAATTACTCACACATGTGGGTGAGTCTATTTTATCTCCATATTTCACTGTCTTTTACCAAAAAAATACATTTCTATGAGTTTAATTTTGTTATTTAAGTTTAATTAGTTCTTCACCAAAGAGCGGACTATTTGATATGTGTGGCGTTGTCATGGTAACAACGACTGACCCGGCTCTGTGGTTTATGTGCTCACTGTCAAGAAACATCAAGCGAAGCCTCATTTCACGTTGGTTTGTGTCTAGTCACAAATAAAATGAACAAAGTCCTCAGTCTGAAAGGTTCAGTGTTATTTTAATGGTTTGGGATTGAAAGAATCCGTTTGTATAAAAGTAAATATAATGGTAATGTTATACTATAATCTGGGGATGGTCGTTCTAGAAGACGTGTTTGTATTTGATGCCGTTTTGACTAAACAAACTGAACCCTCTTCTCTCCCACGTCTGCACCAACAGTAAAAAGCTTCTTTAACCTCTCAGGAGGTAAAAGTTCGTCCGTCTCCGCCGTCCCTTCAGAAGAGCGGCGGCGTGGGGGCGTGCTCGATGAATGTAAATGAATTCTTGATGGAGAGAAGCTGCTGTAGTCAGACGTTCATGAATATGGATCAGCGTGTCACGATACGGGAAGTTCTCCCTCCACAGACCTTTACGTCCAGACTGACCTTTGGCTGTATGGGGGGGGTGAACGGATCACTGATGACGCCTCACGGATTCACAGTGAAAGACGCCGTTTTAAGAGGATCCTGTTGGTATTGCAGAGATTGATTTAAATCATTCCAGAGTTTTTACTAAATCCACTGATTCACAGATGTAAACGAATGAAGATCCACTGAGGAAACTCACGACATTCATGGATCTTTGAAGACGCTGAGATGTTCAGAAACACTCAATGAATTTAATGATGGAGTTGTAACAAACGTTACATGAATGTTTGAAATTAAGATCAAAATCAGACATTTTTAGGGATTTCTGACGGACGGTAGAACAACGACGAATGAACGAGAGTCGATTCTGAGGCAAAAACGAGAACAAAACAGGAATACTTCTGATGACCAGGATGTCTGAGGTGGAGGGCCATTCTTTCATATGTCCATCCATCTTTCTATCCATCCATCAGTTCATCCATTCATCTGTTTATCTATCCACCCATCCATCTGCCCATTCATTCATATGTCCTATCTGTCTGTACATCCATCCATTCATTCATTCATCCATCTTTCTATCTATTTATCCATTCGTCCGTCCAACCGTCCATTCATCTGTTATCCGTCCATCTATCCATCCATCCATTCATCCATCCACCCACCCATCCACCCACCCATCCACCCATTCATCCATCCATCCATCCA
>NC_050513.1:19934105-19962802 GCF_002922805.2 Oryzias melastigma
ATCATCCATCCATCCATCCATCCATCCATCCATCATCCATCCATCCATCCATCCATCCATCATCCATCATCCATCCATCATCCATCCATCATCCATCATCCATCATCCATCCATCCATCCATCCATCAATTCATCTGTCCATCCATCCATCCATCTTCTGAGCACACTAAAGCTCTTTTGTGGTCCTGGGGTTGCTGGAGCCTATCCCAGCTACTCATGGACCTCAGTGAGATCCCCCTGATCCGGTGATCAGTCTGTCCTACAATCACACACCGACTCAGACTCTGTTCAGGTCAGACATCAGGAACCTGACCTTGAAGCTAAACCCAGTCCAGGAATGAGAAGAAAAGAAACAACAATCAACAGTTTCTTCTACAAAGTTGAACTCTAGAGCGATAAATTGATAAAACGTACAAAGTAAAGGCTAAAATATGTACAGAATAGACCATAAATAGGAGGATAATCCAAATGTAAATAACTGACTAAAGTCAAAGCTGCTGCTAGAACTGCTGAAGTTTCTAACATCTAAAGTTTCTCCAAAGCTCCACATTTTCAGTTTGATCATTTTGATTTTATTCTTCTCTGAAAAGACTTTAAAATCATGAAGAAAGAGACGAGCAGGAATCTCCTGAAGCAGATCAATACCTGAGACCAGAACAAAGGAGACGCAGCAGCAATCAATCCGTCCTTGTTGATGAAAACTGTTGTGGATGTTAGTCAGCGTCTCCAGTCGATCGGTCTGTAGCCAAACACCCAAACATCTACAGTCGTACCTGACAGGTGAACTCCACGACTGAGCTGCAGCTTCAGACCAGGAAACGTTTGTCGTTGTTGATCAGGACCAGATCACAAACACAATAGTTCAGCTTTGATGTGGGATGCTGGGAAAAAACCTGTCATCAATAAATAAAGAGGCTCCTCTGTGAAGCTTCGTTAATTATTGATCAGTTTCATCTTCGTTATCAATGAAGTGCTCCTCCCTCTGGCTGACAGGACGATTTCAGACGTTCATAATTTTAGTTTGTATCAGAGACTCAATCGCTGAACTTTGGGGTCTGAAAACTGAAAACAGATTTCAGGTTTTACACTTTGAATCCACTAAAACTAAATAAATATTTACTCTATGACCGTGGATACACTGTAAAAGTGAAATATTGGATCAGTTAACGAAATACTTTGATTTTTACATTTATAATTGAGAATTTTCATTATATTAAAATGTTGAGTTGATCGTTTACTCAACTCAAAACTGAATTTGATTAAAAAATATATATATATATTCTGTAAATATATACATATATGTATATATGTATTTATTATATTTTGGCTAAATTGGTATCTACTGGGGTTTTTTGGTATAGTTAGTAGTTTAACTAGTATTTAAGCAACAAACTAGCTTTTTTGGCTAATTCAGCATCTACTGTGTTTTCATATTAATTTTTTATTTTTTTTTTATTTTCTAGTTTATCTAGTATTTAAGCAACAAGCTAGTTATTTTTTATTTTTTGTCTAATTTTGAATCTACTAAGGTTTTTTGGTCTATTTAGCAGTTTATCTAGTATTTAAGCAACAAGCTAGCTTTCATAGCTAATACACTTCGGTTTTTGGGCTAATTTGGAGTTTATCTAGTGTTTAAATATACACCTCTGTACGACACACTAAAGTTTGAGGGTTATGTTTCATGCTCCACATGTTTCTTCTCTCATGTTTTGTTTAAACTCAAAATAATCCTGATCCACATGAGGAGAGACGTTAGCATTTGAGATCAGATTGTGACGCTAACGCTGAACGAGACACTTTACACGTTCAGATGTTTTAAGACAATAATCTGATCGACCATAATCTGATACGACTCTGATGTCATGACGGTGACCTTCTGCCCCATCGTACTAAATCTTAAACTCAACCCTCCCATCTCCGACTGCTCTCTGTGCGTCTACATTACTCTGCTCGCCTCACGGTGCTGCACAGCTGCTGACTCGCTCTCAGCTCACCGGCGCCGATGCTCTGAGCTGATGACGGCTGACAGCCGCCGGTGGAGGAGACTGTCGGAGGACGGATGAGCCGCATCACTGTCAGCGGGCGTGACAGTTCAAACGTGCGGCTGAACTCTGAGGCGCCGTTTCCTGCGACGCCGCGTCTCCGCAGCAGTCAGTGTTCTCTGATCTGATCAAGATGGAGGAATCAGCGCCGCCACTCTCAACGCCGATACTCTCACTCCCAAGACCTCCTGTCTACTGGACAAGATCACACTGACACACATAATACCACACACAGACAGACTGACAAACAACAGCACACACACCAATACAAACTCACCCGCACACACTAATACACACACCATCAAAGGCTGAGATACACTCATTTCATACATCACACACTGACAGAAAGACAAACACAAACACTGATACACACCAACACACACACTACTCACATACAATACACAATAACACACCAACACACATTAATATACAATCAACACACCCCCACATTTCCACACCAACCCACCCCGACTACCGTCCTCCTCTCTCACCAAACACGTCTTCATCTCCTCCCAGATCTTCATCTCCTCCCAGATCTTCATCTCCTCCTAGATCTTCATCTCCTCCCAGATCTTCATCAGCTCCAGACTGATCCATCAGTTTCTTAGTCTGACGTTCACATCTGTCAGGATGTTTCCCAGAGGAATCCGACTGAATCTAGACAGATGTTCCTTATTAAAAACCATCCCAGAACCTCGGAGGTCCGGCTCTTTAATTGGGCTCATCAGGCCCGTTTCTCCTGGAGGTCTGGTCCGAGTCCGAACCAACAACCTGTCAACGACGCCAAGCAGATGCTTCAAAACCCGAGAAACTTTATTAGTTTGACAGGAAGTGAACAGTTTAGATCTAAGAATGATGGTGGAGATCCAGGGAGAGTCCTCTGGAGGAACACGCTAGATACTTTGGATCATCTGGAATCTGCTAAAGTTCTGTGGGCTATTTTGGAGATTAGCTAGTATTTCAGCAACAAGCTAGCTAGTTTGGTTAGTTTGGAATTTACTGGGGTTTTATTTTATTTTATTTTTGGGTAAATTTAGAGTTTAGCTTCAAGCAAACAGTTTTGACTAATTGAGTTTATTGAGGAATTTTAGGCTATTTTGGAGTTTAGATAGTATTTTAGCAACAAGCTAGTTAGTTTGGTTAATTTGGGATATACTACAGTCTTTGGTCACATTTCTAGTTCATCCAGTATTTAAGCAACAAGCTAGGTTTTTTAGCCAATTTGGAATCCACTCAAGTTTTGTGGGCTACTTAGGAGATTATCTAGTTTTTAGGCAACAAGCTAGCTGTTTTTGCTAACTTAAAATACACAAAAGTTTTTGGGCTAATTTGGAGTTTAGCTAGTATTTAAGCAACGAGCTAGCTACTTTTTGCTAATTTGGCATCTACTGGGGTTCTATTTTATTTTATTTTATTTTATTTTTTGGTAAATTTAGAGTTTAGTTTCAAGCAAACATTTTTGACTAATTTAGTTTAATGAGGAATTTTAGGCTATTTTGGAGTTTAGATAGTATTTTAACAACAAGCTAGATTTTGGCTGGGATATACTGAGGTTTTTTAGGCTAATTTGGAGTTTTATTCATATTTAAGCAACACTAAATATTTTTTCAAAGTTCGCATCTGTTTGGTATTTTTGAGCAATTTTACCACAAATTTTTCAGAACTTTAGGTCAACTTCAGATCTCTTTCACAAAACTGTCTGTCTTTTAGCAAATGTAACATTTTGCAAATATCTTTAGCATTTTCAGGAAATCCCTGAAGTAATTAAAGTAAATTGCCGAGCGGTTCTGGACCCAGTTACCTCCTTTACCGACACACGGGAACAGACATAGAACCAGCAGCTAACGGTCCAATCAGAATCAGACTCTGATGATGACGTGTTCACGAACTCGTCTCCTGATCCTTCCGGATGTTGAACCGATTCTCAAACATTTCCATCTGCAAGTTCGTCTGATTACGGCGACTTTGACCAAAACTCCTATTTTGAACGAGTTCCACAAGTCAAAGAGTTAAAAAACATAAACGTCATCTCAACAAAAGTCCTGAAGTTTGAGTTTGGTCTGTAGTTAGTCTGGGATCTACCGGGGATTTCTGTTCTGGACCAAACCTGGTAGTCAAAACCACATGACTAAAGATCTCTTCAGTCATTGGTCAGCAGTTATGGGGGCGGGTCCAAAGACAGAGAGAGAGCTGCGGTTCGCCAGGATTGTTCTCTTATTCAAACGTTTCGTTTTTTCCCTGTTTTATAAGCAGTTTTCATCCATATGTGCCGTGAGGTTACATGAACCTGGACAATGATACATCAGGAAAGATCATGTGAACGTCATCCTTCAACCTTTATTTAAAAATCTGTATTGACAAAGAAGCTGCTGCAAAGTCAGGCTTTTTCTGCTGCAAACACCAAAGAGGTTTTGGATCAGAACAGTGAAAACTCTGGACGGTCTCTGTCTCCTTCAGCCGGTTAGATAACGAGGAGCTCCCCGACACACAGAGAGTCCTTCAACAAAAACTGTTTCTGTTTCACTTTGATGTCATTCTGATCGTCTATTCATCAATTCTCAAAGTGTTCTGAGTGATCTTTTAATTATAATTGCGTCAAAGTTTTTCTTTAAAACTGTTGTCTTCTAGAACATAGTTCAGCCCGCCCTCATTTCCCGTCATCCATCTGTTCACACTTCTCCTGCTAGCTTACATCCGCAAGCTAACGTTCTTTTTGACGTCACAAATTGGATTTTTTCCCAATGAAATTTTGTCGTTTTGATACCAAGTTTCAAAAGTGCACAAAGAATTTGAAGAATTTCTCATTTCTCTGGGGCTAAAAATCGCAGAAATAGTGGATGATTTAAAAAAATTATGTGTATTTAAAAATAGTGACATAACATTAATAAGAGAAACAGGATCACAACACTGTGACTGTTTACTGAACATTCACAGAATAATTTTAAATTCACTATTCACTCTTAGCTGATCCAGTTATCTGTCGCAGTGTACCTGAAGGGTTCTGTTTGTTCCTGAGTAAACCAGAAAACAACGTTAAGTAGAGAAACATAAACGCAGGTCCACATCGGAGGTTCTGAGATGTGGAGGGTCGAGTCAGGAATCTCTCTGGAATGTAAAACGTTTTTGGTTTTAAAGCGGCGTTTGTTCACAGAGATGGTCACGACAAACGCGAGGTCATGGAGAACGTTTGCTGCTTTTCAGACGCGGCGACCTCAGTGTCCACGCCGGTCAGAACCACCAGCAAGTATTTTTCATTAGTGAGTCATTGATTGTTTTCTCAGATTGAATATTTACAGATGAATTGACCTTGTGAAGGTCGTCATGGAGATTCCATGAAAACCAGGAATGAATCTGAACAATCAAACGTCTTCATGAAACAGGGATGGATTTGTTCAGTTCTTATCAGGAATATATTTAAATTTTCAAAGCAGTTTAGATCAAACTTTGTCCGTCAGACACGAACATAAATGTAAACACAAGATCTACTAAATACAAACAAACCTGAACAAGAAGAGAAAGAAAACGAAGGAAAAACTCTTGAAATTAAACAACAAAAAATCTGAAAGTTGTTCAATTGTTGAATGAAAAACGTTAAAACAAAAGAGATTAAATTATATTATATATTAAAACATTTGAAATCTTTCTTGATTGTGTATTTTCTGAGAGAGTTCTGCTCATAAATGTGAAGATTAAATAAAAAATATAAGTAAAATAACTTCTTCTGTTAAATGTGTCCAAAAATGTATGGAACAACCTTGGACACCAGACTGTTACATCAAAGAAATAAAAATAACTGTATAAGAATAAATCATTAAATCATGAAAAGACATACTTTTTATGGAACAAAAAATAAATATTTTAACAACAAATTAAATTCGAAAAAATGGGAAAAAAGTCTAAACTTTACAAGAATAAAGTCGTACAATCATTAGAAAAAAAGTCCAGTTTTGAGGGAAAAACGTCAAAATTTGGTCCTTTAGTTCTCTGAAAAAGTGGTAAAATGTAGAGAAAAAATGTTTTTTGTAAAGAATAAAGTTGTTAGAAAAAAAGTAATAAAGTTATGAAGAGAACAGAGTCTAAATGTTACTTGGATAAAGTCCTTAAAACATTTTAAATTTCTTAGAAAACATCCAAATTTTAGAAAGTCAGAAGTCGTACAGTTGTTAGAAAAAAATGTACAATTTGAAGGAAAAAGTCGTGATTTTAAGAGAATAAAGTCAAACAATTCTGGAAAAAATGTCTAAATTTAATTACACGAAGTCATCATTTACAAAAAAAAAAGTCATAGTTTCAAAAAAAAAATTCATCAAAATTCAGTTGTCGAATTATTAATTAAAAAAGTGATTTCAGAATTTCAGATTCGTGTCACATTTCTCTGATTCGTCTGTTGCATAAATTAAATAGATCAGATTTTACTTGATTGAAAAAACTTTTTCTTTTTTAAGTACAACTTTATTTTCTTAGTTTTATAACGTTACTCTAGGACATTTTGACATCTTTCTAAGACTATATCCTAAATAAAAGTTTACTTTTATGTCAAACTTTTTACTCTTAATTTTACTACTTTTTTATCCTTCAAATTGTGATAATTTTAACGCTATGATTACATTAATTTGTGGCTATTTTCTCATAACTGCACAACTTTTAGATCATCATTTTATGATTGTATTTTATAACTTTTTTTTACTTTTGTCCCTTAAAATGTCTCTTTTTTCTGTAGCTGTTTGACTTTTTGGATAAAGTTTTACAACTTTGTTCTTGTCAAGTTTTACAAAATTGTACGACTTTTTCCTCACAGTTTGAATATTTCATTATTGTAAAATTTGGAGTTTATGTCATAATTAAAGAGCTTTAATCTAGTAAAACTTTACCTTTTTTGCACAGAATTTTACACTTTGTTCTTTTAAATGTTTGACTTGTTCCCATAATAATACAACTATAATCTCATAAAAAAAATTTTCATTCTACTAAAATTTTGACTGTTTGACTGTGCTTTTTCTCTTGTAATATAATGACTTTATTCTAGTAAAATGTATAACTTCTTGTCATAACTGTGTGACTGTAATGTAAAAGTTTTTTCTGGCAGTTGTAACAATTTCTGCTCCTGCTTTCTGAAGTTTTTAGTTTTTCCTCATACTTATAAAACTACAGATATAAAACATGTACATATTGTTTTTCTGTATGACGGTGTTTGACTTTTTCTTTTTATCTAATGATTCTATTCCAATAAAATTTTCAATTTTTTTTGTTATAATTTTATGACTTCTTTTAAACTTATATTTTGTCTTGTATTGGTATGAATTTTTACTCATAATTTTGTTCTCATAAATTTGACATTTTTGATATAAATGTAAGACTTTTTTGTGATGAAACGATGAACCATTGAGCAGTGCTCACTATGAAAACATTTTTTATTATTTTACCACCACCTTTTAATTAAAAACCTTTTTATTTTTCATCAGAACCAAATCCTCATGTGAGGTTTTTGCTCGCTCTCGTTGGGATTCGGTGGATGGCGTTCCCTCCATGGATGGCGTTCCCTCCATGGATGGCGTTCCCTCCTTCCCTCCATGGATGGCGTTCCCTCCGTGGATGGCGTTCCCTCCGTGGATGGCGTTCCCTCCGTGGATGGTGTTCCCTCCATGGATGGCGTTCCCTCCATGGATGGCGTTCCCTCCATGGATGGCGTTCCCTCCGTGGATGGCGTTCCCTCCATGGATGGCGTTCCCTCCGTGGATGGCGTTCCCGGGTCACGTTTGGACCCTCAGGACCGTCGAGTCAGCAGACAGCTGTGAAGCCCAGAGAAGTTGCTGGTTCCAACCCTGCGAGGAACCCGAGGGGGCGGGGTTTTGTTTCTTGGAAAGTTCCCGCCGGCTGGCAGCGTCTTCCCTCCTCCGTCTGTATGTAGGTCACGGCTGAGTCCAGCCGGCGAGGAGCTTCTCTGCTCAAACCTCCACGGGGAACTCAACAAGATGCTCACAGAAACACAAAGAGGACCCACAATGGGGCGCTTATTTTTCAGAGGTTTCTGCCACGCATAAATTATCTGCTAAGCTGCGGCGGCGGCGGCGGCGTGGAGTCGCACGCGGCAGCAGGAACAGAAATGAGGAAGGCTGCAGAACGCCGGCTGTCGTGTTTATTCGTGTAACGAGTGTCACACAATCCTTCCTGATCAAAGCGGGACGACTCAAAGACGTCCTCGCCACTTCTCAAACTGATTTGATGGAACGCCGACGCTCGGCTGAAGACGGTCTTCGTCGGGTAATCAGGACTGTCTGTCTTCATGGGGGGACCGCGACTCCCAGAATCCTCCAGCACTCTGGGCAACAAAGAACAGACTACTGGGCCATTATCTTTACCGCCACCCAAAGGATTCTGGGAACTCTATATCACCTTATTTACAGCTATCTCGATGACAGAAGTAAAGACAGGAAGTTCCATTTGTGGACTTCTAACATCAGATCAAGAGGACGGCGCGCCCTCTGGAGCCAGCCTCCTGCTGGTCATTGAAGGGACTGCAACAGTCTGGTACTATGGGGGTTTAGATCTGGAAAGGGGCTAAAGGTCATATTTTGGAACATTTTGATCAAGCTGAGGCAAACAAAAGGGGGCGGGGCCTATGACGGGGGATGCATCAGCAGAATTTTCAAGATTATACTGCTGCTATTTTCACAAACCCCGGGATAGGGGGGGCTAGCGGCACTAGATACGGACGGCTGCTGTCCAGAGACATTTACACATCATGAGTTCATAGTAGCATCACCTGACATCACCGGACTGTCACCAGACTGCTACCGCACGACCTCCAAATGTACCCAGACGACCACTGACCAATGTCAACTTGTAGAGAAACATCGTCCACTTCTTGAAGTTCCACCACAACCTATTATTCCAATTGTAAAATCGTTCAGTTATCTTTTTAGCTAAAATCAAAAATCCTGTTAGGACACATTTTATGTCCAGTAGCTCATTAGAAAAACAGCTCCCTGTAACCAAAACTACCTAAAGAAAATAAATAAACCAAAGTCCATCCTAAACTAAAATAACAAAACCCAACAACATAAGACTACCAATGTCCGGGTGTGGACTCCCACCAAGCTGAGTGGTTACTCTGACCGACTCGCACCAATCACAGCTTCCTGGTATCGTCTGGCTCCAACATGGCGACGTCTGTGTCACAGAAAAGATGGCGACTGAAGTCATTTCATACTAAGCCATTTTTAATGGATGACATCACGTCGCTCAGTCGGAAAAACCAACCAACAGGTCACATGACAGAGTCATAGAGACTCTCGTGTCCTGTTTTTCCAAGTCCTTAGATGTCGTTTCAAGTCTCAAATCTTGTAGTTTAAGCCAGTATTATTTTATCATCATCAAACTTGTCAGAAACAGAAACGCCCCTTCTGTGATGTCATCAGAGAGAAAAACAAAGTCTGAGTCGTCGTGTCTCAAGTCCCAGTCTTCTGTGATCTAACGTCGATGCTCTCCTTCAACGTGTCATCAGTATCTGACACAACCAAAGCCAGAGTGTTTATGTGGAGATTGGATCAGAACTAAACCAGAACTGCAGCTGTTTCTCTCCTGGTTTTGGTGGACGTTCATCCACAGCTCAGTGACTCGTCCTCCAGGTCCTCCAGATCCTCCAGATCCGGTCGTTTCTGGTTCCTGTTTCATGGTTTGATCATTTCCACGTCGATTTGATTTGTTTTTGTTTTGTGAGTCCAGGATGACATGAAGACGCTTCAGCAGAAACTCTATTTCCTCTGAGGGTCCTCAAAGGAGATCTGGAGAAGATTCAGAGACACGAAAACACGGATCCATCAGAGAACAAGAACTCAGAACGTTCTCTGATTGGTCTGAGTTTAGGCTCAGATATTCCAGACTGAAACGTGTCTGGAAGGGGATTCATGCTGATGAAGACGTTGTTCTGGATTAAATGATTTACAATGAGACGATTTCTCTGCTTCTGTGGTGAAGCGTTCTCACCTCACAACAGGAAGTCGCTGGTTCAAATCCCAGCTGGGCGGAGTTTCCTGAAAGAATACATTCTTCATGGGTTAGCCGGTGATTCTAAACCGTTTCTCGGTGTGCATGTGAGTGTGTGACCCGGCAACAGACTGCCGACCTGATCAGGGTTAACTCCGCCTTCATGCTAGGATAGGCTCCAGCAACATGTGACCCCAAAAGGGATCCTACGGGTTCTGAAGATGACATGATTTCTTCAACAAATAGACTATCAAAAAAAGTCGTACTATAATTCTATTTCTGTCCGACAAGAGCTTTTATTGTGAAAATCTTTTAATTGGTAGAAGCCACCATTAGATTATCAAACCAGAGATTGTTTTATTTTCATTTAAAAACACAAATGAATATAAATTTTTATACAAATATATGATATTAATACCAATATAGATGAATAAATCTACCAAACGGTCCACAAATAAGGACTATTTGAGAGTGATCCATGCTCTTAAACTGAAAATCTCCCTCAGAAAAGCCTCTGTGCCCTAAAAAAGAGACATAAATATTACATTAGATTGTGCTTAATCTGTTTTTTTCTTTGAAAGAAATCTCTGCTGTCGTCTGTGAACATATTTAAAATCAAGGTATGAGTTTTCTGATCAATATTTCATGCTGCTTCTCTGAGATAACAGCTGATGTTCACGTCTGGGGGGAGGGGTGGAGGAGGAGGGTTTTTCAGAATAAATGTCGCTCTTTTCTGGAGGAGCAGCTTCAGTCCACAGATTGTTTCCCTCCATAAGTGCTGGTGATGGGGGGGATCAAACTGAATCTGGGACAGCAGGTAGAGGCGGAACATCTGTGTTTACCAGTCGGTGACGATCAACGGCGTGGAGAGGACTGGAGCTGGAGGAGAAGCTCCGCCGGCGGGATGAAGAGATGGTTTGTGGGAGAAATCTCCCGGGAGATGAGTTTGGCAGCGACCGGCGCCGAGTGTCGACTGGTCTCAGCGGGGGGTCGGGCTTAACCCTTTGGTCTGACGGATTCTAACTCACTCAGACTGATCTCTGTAGAGCCAGTGTGTCAAAGTCACGGCCCGGGGGCCGGATCCGGCCCTCTGGGTAATCCTATCCGGCCCTCCAGATTATTTTATTTTATCATTAACTTGTATCATTTTGACAAAATATATTTTTATGAAGAGTAAAATATTGAAAGTTATTTAAGGTTTAAGTTGATTTATTCTGGAATAATATTCCTGCCTATTTATTATTCAGAATTATGTTAAAAAGTTACAGTTTTAAAGTTCTAAAAATTAGCATTCTGCTAGCTTTTGGACTATTTTGGCATTTAGTAAGATTTTTTTTGGCTATTTTGGAGTTTAGCTAATATTTTAGCTACATGCTAGCTGTTTCGACTAATTTAGCCTTTTTTCCGTTTTTTAGAATATTTTTAAGTTTAGCTATTTTTTAAGCTACATGCTAACTGTTTTGGCTAATTTAGCCTTTTTTTCATTTGTTTAGGTTATTTTGAAATTCAGCTATTTCTTTTAGCTACATGCTAGCTGTTTGGGGTAAATTAAGCTTATTTTAAGTCTTTTAGACTGTATTATAGTTAGGGTAATATTTACACACTAGCTGTTTAGGCAAATTTGTTTTTTTTTTTACTTTTTTTTACTATTTTTAAGCTTAGCAAATTTTTTACATGCTACCTGTTTTGGGTAATCTAATAAAGTTTTTTTTTTAGGTTAATTTAGCATTTATCTAATATTTTAGGTGGCTATCAGCTACAGCGTTTTTAGCTTTCATTTTTAGCAGCTTCAGCAGCCAAATTCAGCGTTGCATTGTTGAAGGTAATACTGTATATGTAGTTCATAATTATGTTAAAAGTTCTGGTTTTAAAATATAGATTTAGAGTGGTTAATAAATGTTTATCTTGTTCGGCCCACAACCTAAGTTGTGTTTTAGATTTTGGCCTCTTGTGCGATTGATTTTAACACTCCTGCTGTAGAGTTTTAGTGAAAGACGATTGTAAAACATCATCTAGTTTGGTACATGAGCATAGAACAGATTTAATACAAATATGGTCTAAAATTGTATCTCAAAAGCTGTACTTTTTTCTCAAAACATCACCACTGAGTCGTGTTTTTGTGGATTTCTGTGATTTTTTACACCATTATTTGTCCAAACTGATGACATTTTAGACTTCTAGGGAGGAAATCTGTGAAGTTTTTGTGCTCCATCCTGACATGGTTGGACCAAACGTTCACCTTAGAGACCCTAAAAACCACCTACATTTGGTTGATAGAATCTTCCAAACGTCTATTATGGACATTTGTTAGATTGTAAATGACGTTCCGTCCCCAATAGGCACACATGCCTCATGTCTAGAGGAAACTTGACACCAAGTAATAAAAAAGAACCAAGAATCTGCAGTAGTTTGTAATAGTAGATGTTCAGTAATGTCTGATTGAAAATCACTCTAAGACACTTGTTTGGTGAATATTCTGTTTTTTTTCATGAACGTGGCTCCTCCCACCGTCCCCAATGACGGCGTCCTGCGGGGAGACGGCTGAGCCTTCGTCTTCTAACAAATGCATTTTGCTCCGATACTTTCGGGGCCTCCCTGTAACCTACTTAACAAAGTGTCTCCATGAGGCTGCGGCGGTGGCGGCGGTGGCGGTGGCGGCGGCAGATGCTTCTGCGACATGAAGGAGTGATTCCCCACCGGAGAGGCGCACAGACAGATCCCCGCCCTCTGGGAGCGGGGAATAATTCATGACCGCGGTTTCTTTTATTTCTTCCATGTGGTCTTTGGTGGACAGAGCCGATGCGGAGCGGCCGGAGCTTCAAAGTCCAACGCGGTCGCAGGCCGACTCCCACTGATTCATACAATCTGAGAAAAGATTGTCAAATGATATTCTTTGAAACTACTTCTTTCAGCTGCTCTTCATTTACCATATTATAAGTTATTTCACATAGTTCACCAGAGCTACAACCCATACCCTGGAGTGACTTGTATGTACATAAATATAGGCTCATATTCACTGTTATCCTACAACAAAATTTACTTTTTGTACGTTGAGTTTAACAGGATTAAAAGTTGTATAAAAGGAGATTGTGGCTAAGATGAAACCGCCGTTGGACACGTTAGCTTAAATGAGCGGAGCGTTATATCGGCACTTTCTAATGTCTTCTTCACTTTCGCCAATCAACCTTTCACTTCCACATTTCAATGGACCTAAAACCGATGGGGGCTCTCCACAAGTACGGTCGGAACCGTTTAACGGGTCCATTTTACAATGGAAACGCTCAAAATACCGGACCGGACCGCTCAGTGGAAATGAGGCTTTGGGGTTTCAACAATCGACCCAATCAAGTAATTCTACAGAAACTTGGTAAAAAGCTGGTCTAGAATCCAGTCTAAATGTTGACTCCTGTTTCTTCAATGGTAAAACTCTTAAAAAACAATGAGTGGACTTGATGGTATCCGTGGCGTTACAGAGTGGGTTCAGAAATACCCATCATTCCATTGTCTTTACAGGCTTATTCCTGTTTGGTCAGTGGAGTGTGCCCAGCTCCTGTGGGGGGAACACCCCCGACACAGAGAAACACAACCACACACTGTCCTTCCAGAAGCCACAACACAATCCTCCATTCCGTCCTCAGATGCCAACATCAGCTCCCTCAAACCAGGAGGCCGAGTGTTTCTACATGATCCAAACGAGTCTTTGTGTTCCGTGTAGCATGGAGGATAAGGACCGTCCCAGCAGCTTCCTCAGAGACAGGAGACATAAAACAGGCCTTCCCGTGACCCCCCCACTGGAACCAGGGAGCGCTGTTACCCAGCAGTAGAAAGGATCTCCGGCTTGACGACGGAACGGAAGCTTTAATAAACCGGAATAGGCGATAAACGTTACCAGGAACTGTCGGTAACCTCCTTTGAGACCCACAAAAAAGCACTAATCCACACTAATTCAGAGCATTTATCATGCCTGTAAATGTTTACACACACACTAGAGGGAGAGAATTACCTACTAGGGTCAACCTGAGGGTTTTGTCCAATCACGGTTCGGCACACGACGGCAGGAGAAAACCATTTCAATAAGTAGGAATACGGGGAATGATTCCTCTGTGATACAGAAAGATGTGCAGAAAACAAATGAGCCCATAAATATCTGCACATGGATGGAGGGGGAGTGGGGGGGCGTGAGGGGGTCAGCCACCTGGGTATGGTTCCAACAGAGACATAGCAAAGAATCATGGTCCAAACGGCCCTAAGGCGGGTCTACGGCGTCTCGGTACGACCCAACAAACACTCCTCCATCCCTCACAGCTCGGCGGTCTCCGTGTAGATCAGTTGATTCCATTCTAACTGCAGCCAGTTACAGTCAGCTGATACAGTCAATCTAATCTATCACATCATTGATCAACTTAGAGGCCAGGACTCACACCTAATGACTGGAGATTGGTGAAGGTGCGTATGAGGTTTATCCTGACGAATACTTCACAATATACTTCAGTCAATCAATTAATCAATCAATCAATCAATCAATCAATCAATCAATCATACTTCATTAATCCCAAGGACAACTAGTGGTTGTAGGCTACACATACCAGACATATTGCCCAATGGTGGGCACCAGCCACGCCTTGTGTCTCTGTTGTGTTGCGTCTCCATTATGTCTATATTGCGTCTCCATTGCGTTGCGTCTCTGTTTCGTTGTGTCTCCGTTGCATCTCCATTGCGTCTCCATTGCATTGCCCATGGACTCCATCAGTTAGTTTACTTTTGTTCCGTTGCATCTCTGGTCCTCCCCCCTCACTTCCAGTGCAGTGGTTTGTCCTGTCACCCCCATGTCTTGTAGTTCGTCCCCATGTCCTCTTCTTTTCTCACTCTCCTGATAAAACGCATGTTTCTTGTCATAAATGATGGTTGTGAACTTTTGTCATTCATGAAGAAAATTTATCCTGGTGTTAAACCTGGTGTTGATCACTTTAGATATAAGATCATTTATATGTTTTTGAAACCTCGACCTGTTTCTGAAGCTTATTGATGCAAAATCGACTCATCAACAGACCGCAAATATAAGTCCTGTGTAAAGACAGGCAGATGTCAGACGGATGTAAATGTTTCGATTGATTAATTAACGATCTGTGTTTTGGGTCAAATCAATGGAGGTGCAGTTGGACCAGTGGAAATCAGGCTTCATTGAGGGTTGACCACAGAACATTATGGCACACTTGTGCACTCACATCTGTCTATGGGACTCGTCCAACAGCCACATGTCATTTTAGGTTCGTCTCTAGTAAATGTGCCTCAGAAAATCTTTGACATAAAGTTCTAACAAAAATTAAACCGATTCTGTACCTTCTGCACAGGTTCTAGATCAGGGATATGAAACTCCAGGCCTCGAGGGTCGCAGTCCTGCATGTTCTCCTACATACCATCTAATTGGCAGGACACACCTGAACCAGGTATGAGTACGGCTTGGATGTCTGGAAATCATGGAGATACTGTGACCCTCAAGCTCTGGAGTTGTCTATCCCAGATCTAGATCTAGACCAGAGGTCTGCAACATGAGACTCCAGAGCCACATGCGACTCTTCTACTGTTCCATGTTAGTTTGCCCCGCCCTCATAATTCCTGGCCAATGACTGAAGAGATCTTTAGTCAGGTGGTTTTGTTCACAAGCTTTGGTTGGAAAATCTCAGATTGACGGCAGTATGAACACGGACCAAATGGACGGTTCAAGACTCAGCCTGGACCAATGGACCTGTTCTTAGCCTGAATACACGCTAGAAGTGTTTTTGAACATTTTTCACATGGAAAAAACAGGAAATGAGGAAAGAACTTTCAAAATAAAAGACTGATTCTTTATGCTCAGAATTGTGAATGTTTTAATGGGGATTTGATGATGTTGAATCCTGTCGATTGAATCCATTGAAAATGATTGTGATCGACTTGTGACCTAAAATCATGGAATACTGATTGATTTATGGATTGATTGACTGATTGATTGATTGATTTCCATTCTCTGCAGCGTCGGTTGGGTCTTTGGCCGCTCTGGTGGACGTACGGGTGGAACTGCTTTTCTCTGCAGAACAAAAGTCCAGTTTTGTTGTTTTTTGTGCCTATTTGACATTTCTAATTGTGTCTGCGTCAAAGTGAGGAGCTTGAATGCGAACGTGTGTTTTTGTGTCCTCTGATGTTGCCTCACATTCTGTCTGCTTTATGTAATTCCTTCCCAGGGCGAAACTCATTCATGCTAACACAGCCAGCGCCGCTTGGTTTTTTTTTCTTCGTCTCCGTGTAGATGTTGTTTTATATTTCTCTCACAGCCACAAAAGCTCTTAGACGGTTTTTTGATGTCGGCTCCCCACCTCCCCCCCCCGACTCCTTTATCTCCCTCCCCTCTCCTCTGTATCTGTTTCCCTCTGTCACACGCATTTAGCCTAACCTAACTGGATTAGTACTCAGTTATTTTGAGAGGGAGAGGAAAGTAATGAGGTCAGCCTAATTCTCATTCATCTCATCTCTCGTTTCATATTCTCCACCGGTCGGGTTTATGGTATTAACCGCACGGAGGGCGTTTGTGTGGAGGCATATTGTCTCCTCACCTGGAAAAGATTCCCAACAATAAGTTCATTGGATGAGGAACCTGAAGTGAGAGCTTGTTGGAGGATAATGGGATTGAAGGGGAATGAATTCGATTCCATTTGGTGTGTGGAAGCAACAACGATAATCTATGAGGAAGTTGTGTGTTTTTCAGCAGCATCAGTCGGTTCTGGAATTGAATAAAGTTCCGTCCAGGACCTCTGGAACACACACCACTTCTGACTACTGTCTGTGACCTTTACTGCAGACCTGCGGGCTCCCACCTGGCCGCCCTGTCACCAGACCCTGTTTTTGAGGCAGGTTTGACCTTTTTTTGCTGTTACACAACTGATAATGTTTCAGTGCTGCTTCCAGGTTCTGAGGAGCTCTGAGGGCTGGTGGTTCTGTCCAGTCAGGAGGATCTACCTTGCATTCTCATCTTGAACTCGTCACATACTGACATTTGGTTAAGGACCACTCCACGCCACTTTATGACGTTTTGGTGTCCCCAACTTTTTGGTTTTGACGTTCTGGCTGTTCCCATTAAATCACAGGCTCAAACCTGTCAGTCACGAACCGGTACCGGTCCAGTATCAGGACGGCTTTGGGTACTGGTACCAGATGCGTCTCATGGACCAGTCCACGTCCAGTACCGCATTCCAAGGGTTGTTGACCCTTGATTTTACAAACAGCCAAATCAATTAATCATGTTTTTGGGCGATTGTTGTTGTGAAGCCCATTAAGGCGGCTGTGTTGTGATACTGAGCTATACATGTAAATCTGAATGAATTGAATACACACTCACTCGTCATGGACGTATAGTTCGGGCCCCATCCACGCCACTTTTTGACGTTTTGGGTGTCCCCAAGTCGTTTTTTGACATGCTGGCTGTTCCTGTTAAATCATGGGTCCCCAACCCTTAGGCCACGGTACTGGGTTAGGGTACCAGTTCACATCCTTATCAAGGCACAGGTACCAGGACGTGGACCGAATTGGTACTAGGTCCGTGTCCCAGTACCAGTCCGGTCCACTTCCTGGTACTGGTCCTTGTCCCAAGGGTTGGGGACCCTGATTAGTGTCTGTGGTCTGGTACCAAGAGGCTCTCCGACTGATGGCGGTTCATTGGCCAAAGGTTGGGGACACGTGATCTAGAGCCTGAATCATATATCCATGTATGAAGAGTTGATAGGTGACATCCATGGTCAGGGCTCGCCTCAGAAAAGTCCCATTAGTGGTTTAACACACTAAATTTAACCCTTTCATGCTGAGTCTTAACTGTGGAGGCGTTAGGTGTCATTTTTAGAGTCAAAAGACTCGACCATGGGTTTAAAACCACAACCTACCAGTCTCAGGAAGGTGCCTCTACCACTGGGTCACATGACTATGAAGAAGAACAAGTTCTTAATTTACTAGCTTCAGCAGAATCCCAGACATATAATCCAGGACCTGATTAAGCCCTTGAGTTGAGCGAACTTTAGTTAGTCTGGAGGAGTTTATTTGTTCAGAATCCTCAGGTTGAGCTAAAGACAATCTAGGCTATGTATGTCTACGTGTCGCTGACTAAAGACAAAGCCATTTGGAGGAAGTCGTCTTGGAAAGAGAAAATCCTGATTCAGGACCTGGAGGTGCAGAAAGTTTTCAGGACAGACAGAATTTCCAGGTCAGAGACGAATGAAGCTGCAAGAGTGTGATTCTTATTTCAGCACTAATTCCACTCGGCGTCCCGTTGCACACGGTTACATCATGTGAACAAAAACAAGCCAGCGCTGCTTTTGGAAACCCTTCAGAATAAAACATGAGACAGATTTTTGTTTTTTATCTTGAAGAAATTTAGGATGCACATTAAAGTGAACCCCATCATCACCACCGCAGACTCAAAGAGATTCAGAGCACTTCAGAGGCACTAGACTCCTTCAGACCAGGACTAAAACTTCAACGCTGCAAGTCCAGCGGCGCCGTCTTCTGCTGAGTAGCACTAATCTGGAGATCCAACAATCAGAACCACCAGATTCCTCTTTGAGAAAAGGATGAAACATCGTCCTGAAAGAACAGTCAGTGGTTTTATCTGTGGTGGCTGGAGGTCCTGGCAGGACAGACGTAGAGTTGACAAAAGGAAAACTTTCTTTATGAATGCAACAATCACAAGAACATATTTTAATGCATTTTCTTCTCAGATCCTGCTGGTAAAAACAAAATTAAGGTGATATAGGAGTTAAAAATACGATAATATTTGCAGGGGAAAAAAGTTTTGGGCCTTAGTTTATCTGAAATAGATTTAATTAAATTTGATCAAATTGAAGTGAAAAAAATCAGAAATAAATCAAATCAGATCATATCAAATATAATAGAAAGATAGTGAAGTGCAGTGCAGTAGGGTGAACAACAGTGAAGTGCACTTCACTACATTTCACTTCAGTATAGTGAAATGCAGTGAAGTGCAGTGAAGTGACATGAAGTGACGTGCAGTGAAGTGACATACAATGAAGTGAAATACAGTAAAGTGCAGTGAAGTGAAATGCAGTGAGGTGCAGTGAATTGACATGCAGTGAAGTGCAGTGAAGTGAGATGCAGTGAGGTGCAGTGAAGTGCAGTGAGATGCAGTGAAATGCAGTGAAGTGCAGTGAAGTGAAATGCAGTGAAATGCAGTGAAGTGAAATGCAGCGAAGAGACATACAGTGAAGTGACATGCAGTGAGATGCAGTGAAGTGCAGTGAAATGCAGTGAAGTGACATGCAGTGAAGTGAAATGCAGTGAAGTGCAGTGAAGTGACATGAAGTGACGTGCAGTGAAGTGAGATGCAGTGAAGTGACATACAATGAAGTGAAATGCAGTAAAGTGCAGTGAAGTGAAATGCAGTGAGGTGCAGTGGAGTGACATGCAGTGAAGTCTAGTGAAGTGACATGCAGTGAAGTGCAGTGAAGTGAGATGCAGTGAGGTGCAGTGAAGTGACATGCAGTGAAGTGCAGTGAGATGCAGTGAAATGCAGTGAAGTGAAATGCAGTGATGTGAGATGCAGCGAAGTGACATGCAGCGAAGTGAGATGCAATGCAGTGAAGTGAGATGCAGTGAAATGCAGTGAAGTGAGATGCAGTGCAGTGAAGTGAAATGCAGTGAAGTGCAGTGAAGTGAGATGCACTGAAATAAAATGCAGTGAAGTGCAGTGAAGTGACATGAAGTGACGTGCAGTGAAGTGACATACAATGAAGTGAAATGCAGTAAAGTGCAGTGAAGTGACATGCAGTGAAATGCAGTGAAGTGCCATGCAGTGCAGTGCAGTGAAGTGAGATGCAGTGAGGTGCAGTGAAGTGAGATGCAGTGAAGTGCAGTGAAGTGAGATGCAGTGAAGTGCAGTGAAGTGAGATGCAGTGCACTCAACTGCCCTTGACTGCATCTCACTTTACTGCATTTCACTGCATCTCACTTCACTGCATTTCACTGCATCTCACTTCACTGCACTTCGCTGCATTTCACTTCACTGCATTTCACTTCACTTCACTGCACTTCACTGCATCTCACTTCACTGCATTACACTGCATTTCACTTCACTGCACTTCACTTCACTTCATTGTATGTCACGTCACTGCATCTCACTTCACTGCATGTCACTTCACTGCACTTCACTGCATTTCATTTCACTGCATCTCACTTCACTGCACTTCACTGCATTTCGCCGTATCTCACTTCACTGCATTTCACTGCATCTCACTTCACTCCACTTCGCTGCATGTCACTTCACTGCATTTCACTGCATTTCAATTCACTCCATTGTATTCACTGCACTTCACTTCACCGCTTTTCAATCCACTGCATTTTACTTCACTGCATCTCACTACACTGCATTTCACTGCGTTTCACTTCACTGCACTTCACTGCATCTCACTTCACTGCACGTCACTTCACTGCACTTCACTGCACTTCACTGCATGTCACTTCACTGCACTTCACTGCATTTCACTTCACTGCACCTCACTGCATCTCACTTCACTGCACTTTACTGCACTTCACTGCATGTCACTTCACTGCACCTCACTGCATTTCACTTCACTGCACTTTACTGCATTTCACTGCATTTCACTTCACTGCACCTCACTGCATTTCACTTCACTGCACTTTACTGCATTTCACTGCATTTCACTTCACGGCATCTCACCTCACTGCACTTCACTGCACTCCACTGCCCTTCACTGCATCTCACTTCACTGCATTTCACTGCATCTCACTTCACTGCACGTCACTCAATGTCATT
Source organism: Oryzias melastigma (assembly GCF_002922805.2). Lineage (NCBI taxonomy): Eukaryota > Metazoa > Chordata > Actinopteri > Beloniformes > Adrianichthyidae > Oryzias > Oryzias melastigma. The sequence goes on from NC_050513.1 coordinate 19,954,947, forward strand.
TCACTGCACTTCACTGCATTTCACTTCACTGCATGTCACTGCATGTCACTTCACTGTATGTCACTTCGCTGAATTTCACTTCACTGCATTTCACTGCATGTCACTTCACTGCACCTCACTGCATCTCACTTCACTGCATTTCACTGCATCTCACTTCACTGCATTTCACTTCGCTGCATTTCACTGCATCTCACTGCACTTCACTGCATGTCACTTCACTGCACCTCACTGCATCTCACTTCACTGCATTTCACTGCATCTCACTGCACTTCACTGCATGTCACTTCACTGCACCTCACTGCATCTCACTTCACTGCACGTCACTTCACTGCACGTCACTTCACTGCACTTCACTGCATTTCACTTCACTGCACTTCACTGCATTTCACTTCACTGCATTGCATCTCACTTCACTGCATGTCACTTTGCTGCCTCTCACTTCACTGCATCTCACGTCACTGCATTTCACTTCATTGCATTTCACTGCATCTCACTGCACTTCACTGCACGTCACTTCACTGCGTTTCACTTCACTGCATTTCACTGCATCTCACTGCACTTCACTGCATGTCACTTCACTGCACCTCACTGCATCTCACTTCACTGCACTTCACTGCATGTCACTTCACTAGACTTCACTGCATGTCACTTCACTGCACCTCACTGCATTTCACTTCACTGCACTTCACTGCATTTCACTTCACTGCATTGCATCTCACTTCACTGCATTTCACTTCACTTTATGTCACTTCACTGCATCTCACTTCACTGTGTTTCACTTCATTTCACTTCACTGCACATCACTGCATTTCACTTCACTGCATTGCATCTCACTTCGCTGCATGTCACTCCGCTGCATCTCACTTCACTGCATTGCATCTCACTTCGCTGCATGTCACTTTGCTGCATCTCACTTCACTGCATCTCACTTCACTGCATTTCACTTCACTGCATTTCACTGCATCTCACTGCACTTCACTGCACGTCACTTCACTGCGTTTCACTTCACTGCATTTCACTGCATCTCACTGCACTTCACTGCATGTCACTTCACTGCACCTCACTGCATTTCACTTCACTGCACTTTACTGCATTTCACTTCATTGTATGTCACTTCACATCATCTCACTTCACTGCACGCCACTTCATGTCACTTCACTGCACTTCACTGCATTTCACTTCACTGCATGTCACTTCACTGCATTTCACTGCACTTCACTGCATCTCACTGCATGTCACTTCACTGTATGTCACTTCGCTGCATTTCACATCACTGCATTTCACTGCATTTCAATTCACTCCATTGCACATCACTGCACTTCACTTCACCGCTTTTCAATCCACTGCATTTAACTTCACTGCATCTCACTACACTGCATTTCACTGCATTTCACTTCACTGCACTTCACTGCATTTCACTTCACTGCACCTCACTGCATCTCACTTCACTGCACTTCACTGCATGTCACTTCACTGCACTTCACTGCATGTCACTTCACTGCACCTCACTGCATTTCACTTCACTTAAATTAGTTTTACCTGAAATAAACTCAATGAATCGCTCAATTTAAATCCATTCAAATCCAATCACAATATATTATTAAAAAATAAATCAAATAAATAACATTAAATTAAATTGATTAACTATATAGAAACAGATATAAAAATAGATGTTCTACAAAACAGCTGTTTCAGGCACAAATCATAATTTTTGGCTGAAGACTATTAACAGCACTTGTCAATAGATTGGCTTTTTTTAAAGTATAAGAATTAGAAAAATATGATAATCATCAACGCAAAATGTAATATTTTAAAGTGTTAAAAATGATATAATAATAATGGGTTGGATTTTTCTGAATCTATCCAGACTCTGATTCCCTTCTGTGTATTGATTATTCATTCAGTCATACTTGATGTTCAGCTACTGATGCAGCCACTGCTGCCCCGGGACAGTCTGACAGAGGCGTGGCTGCTAGTATACACCCCACTCTGACCATCACCAGGAGCGCTGCTGCTGGTAAAACCAAGACTGGGTTTGTTTTAATGAAAAGTCAAAAACTGGCCCCAGATTTCCAGAGTCGTAGCTTTCACAGAGACTGCAGTTGAGCAAAAGTTTTACACAAAGAAACCTACAGCTATTTTCACAGCAGGCTTAGAAATTGGAGCGACTGATTTCAATGAAATGTCTTTTTAAACGCAATTCAAAGAACGAAATACTGAGATGTGAAACAGAACCCACTGTGTAAAAACAAGCCTCACTTGGAGCCTCATTCTACTGATGCGTTCAGAGGTGAACTGTCACCGCCCGAACCAACAACGTCAATCAGCAAAACAAACGCACACGGCTCACTCCCTTCACTCATCTAGAAGAACTGCCCACACCTGTGGTTCTGTTTGGTTTCAGTTAGTTGGTGAAGGAACTCATCAAGAAGTTCTGCTCTGCTGACAGCAGGGAGGAGAACCATGGATTCAGACTGGATGGAGGTCAGGAAACCACAGAACCATGGAAGGTGACATGTTCATCAAGAGGAAACGCCTCACAGGTGAGTGGACTTCAGTCACTCCTGACATGAACTACCAAAGTTAAAACCCAACATTTTACACTTTGTCTGATTTTTGGCTTCCTGGGACCAGCAGACACTTCCTGTTTGGAACGTGAGGGGGGAGGGGTCACTCGGTGCAGTTCTTATACTTTCAATGGTTGGGTGTTATTTAGTAATGTTTGTTTTTAGTCTGTTTAGTCTTTTTTTACACTAACAATACTGGGAGTTGCAGATATTGTGAATATGCTAACCTGGCTAACATGCTAATGTGTAGCGGTAAGCTAACAGGGCTAATGCTTTTAATGCAGCAAACTTGTAGCGGTGTTGGACTGTTTTTTTACATACTGCAAACAAGGTTGGGAGTTGCGGATAGTGTGAATATGCTAACACAGCTAACATGTAGCGGTATCAAACTGTGTGTTTTTTGACTTGTCACTAACAAGGTTAGGAGTTACTATAGTCACTGTAAAAGTTACTTTTTTACATTTTGCTAACAAGGTGAGGATTCAGTGTAGTCTCTGTATTGTTTATTTAATATATATCCTATATGTATATATATATGTGTGTGTGTGCGTGTGTGTATGAATATAATGTAGTAGAAAAAAATAATCAAAATGTTCCTCTTTTAAATAATTCTGTCTTAAAAAGTATCAATATTTCTTCTTTAATGGATCTTTTTAGGCTTAGATTGGTTACCCTGCAGCAGATTCCTTAAAATAAATAAACTGGTGGTTAAAAGGAACAAATCCAGAAGATCAGATGTTGAAAATCCACCAATCTCCTCTCTGAACAACAAGTCTCCTTCCTCTCATCCTGAGAGCTCAATTACAGCACCAAACTGACCCGTTTTCCTTCATTAGTGAGGCTTTTCTTTCCCTTTTCGGCTCTTTTTTAATTTTTATCTCCGTGGCGTGTTTACAGATTATTGCATCAGTCTGAAGTATTCCACCTGACCCAACAAACACCGGCTAATCAGTGTTTGTTCAAGGACAATTAGGCTGATTCTGAGCGCCGGCGCCGCTGCATTCAGCCACAGCTGGATCCAAACAAGCAGCCCTTCCCTGACAAGTTGTCATGTCAACTAAATTGGCGGGGTTATGTTCGCCTCATTATTTTTTTTCTCCCTCGCCTTCCAAAGTGGCCAAAAATAACATCAGTGGGTAAAGTTCACGCGTGTGCAGGCCTGAGTGTTTACCTGGAAAGCAGTCGACCTGTGGCCTGCCTCTAATTAAACAGCTGTCCCGCCAACAAGACGCCAGACATGTCCCATTTTCAGGGTCAGGAATGACCCTAGAGCCAAAGAATCTTGAAGTTATGAATTACATGTCCTTTAGGGCTTTTATTTTTACAGACTTTATGATGTAAGTTGGCCAAAAAGGACCTGAAATTAGATTACATTTCTTTCAACATGAGTGAAAATTTGAGACTTTTTCACAAAATGGTTAAATTTTCAGTCATTTTTGGAGAAAACCCTCTACAGCACGTGTGTCAAAGTCGATGCATAGGGGGTGAAATCCAGACATCAGGTAATTCTATCCAGTCCTTTATTTTATTGTTATTGATGACCAGATGTCATCTTGAACTCATTTCTAACTTTTGTAATTTTGACAAAATATATTTTTATGGAGAGTAAAATATTTAAAGTTATTTAAGGTTTAAGTTGATTTATTCTGGAATAATATTCCTGCATTTTTATTATTCATAATTGTGTTAAAAAGTTACAGTTTTAAAGTTTTAAAACTTGGCATTCATCTACCTTTTTGGACTATTTTTGCATTTCCAAAAATTTTTTTGGGCTAATTTAGAGATAAGCTAATGTTTCAGCTACATGCTAGCTGTTTTGGCTAATTTAGGCTATTTTTCCATTTTTAAAGCTATTTTGAAGTTTAGCTATTTGCCATCTACATGCTAGATGTTTTTTTTAAAGCTTTTTGAGGCAATATGGGATTTGGCTAATAATTTTGCTGGCTATTAGTTCAGTGCTTCCAGCTATCAGCTTCAGCATTTTCAGCTATCAGCTTCAGCATTTTCAGCTATCAGCTTCACTATTTTTACTTATCAGCATTAGTGATTTTAGATATTAGCTGCAGGGCTTACAGCTATCAGCTTCAGTGTTTTTAGCTATCAGCTTCAGTGTTTTCAGTTATGAGCTTCAGTGTTTTTAGCTATCAGCTTCAGCATTTTCAGTTATGAGCTTCAGCGTTTTCATCTATCAGCTTCAGCTTTTTCAGCTGTTAGCCTCAGCCTTTTCAGCAACAGCTTCAGCGTTTTCAGCTATCAGCTTCATTGTTTTTAGCTATAAGCTTCAGTGCTTTCATCTATCAGCTTCAGTATTTTCAGCTATCAGCTTCAGTGTTTTTAGCTATCAGCTTCAGCATTTTCAGGTATCAGCTTGAGCATTTTTAGCTATCAGCTTGAGCATTTTCAGCTATCAGCTTCATCGTTTTCAGTTATGAGCTTCAGCGTTTTCAGCTATCAGCTTCAGTATCTTCTGCTATCTGCTTCAGCGTTTTCATCTGTCAGCTTTAGGGTTTTTATCTATCATTTTCCTCATTTTCAGCTATCAGCTTCAGTGTTTTCAGCTACCAGCTTCAGCGTTTTCAGTTATGGGCTTCAGCGTTTTCAGCTATCAGCTTCAGTGTTTTCAGCTATCAGCTTCAGCGTTTTCATCTGTCAGCTTTAGGGTTTTTATCTATCATTTTCCTCATTTTCAGCTCTCAGTACTACCATCTTCAGCGGCCAAATTCAGTTTTCAGCATTCACACTAGCATTATCACAGGTAATCATATATATATCTAGTTCATAATTATGTTAAAAAGTGACAGTTCTAACGTCTTCAAAATGTAGTTTTACAGTGTTAAATAAATGTTTATCCTGTTCGACCTGCAACCTACGTTGTGTTTAGATTTTGCCCCCTTGTGAGATGGAGTTAGTCACCCCTGCTCTACAGAAACAGGGACTGATGGAGTAAAAAAGGGGCATGAATCCTCTGAAGCTCATCATTGGTGGCTGGACTCATTCACTCATCCTCCACATTAAATGGAGCTGTATTTTGGTAGTTCGTGCTCACGAGAGACTCTTGCAGGAAGACTCGCCCCAGGAGCTGAATCTTCCAGGTCAGTCTGAGAACCTGGAGGAGCTCCTGATGAAGTTTGGAGAAAAAGTTCTTCTGTAAAAGTCAGAGCAGTGGCTTTTAAAGCAACATGAAAGGAGGGAATATTCTGATGTTTTTTCCTTGTCTTTAATGCGAGTGCCTGCTGTGTTGTGTTCAGGGTCAGATCTTTGCATCTGCTCAGAGGACGCCTCCAATACCGCCTGGTGAAAAATAGTCGAACGCCGAACACAGCGGTGACTGGACTCATTAGAATGACTTATGTAAGCTCTACTTCTGCTCGGTTTCCTGGAGTTTTATCTCCTCTTTCCTCTGGTTAGAGGCGGAGATCCGGTTTGTTGGTGTTGGTCGAGTCTGGAGAGACTCTGGTTTCCAAACTGCAGTGAAGAAATTCCTTCAGATAATTCACAAAAACTTCAGACTTTAACACAAAAAAACACATATTCCCGACTGAGGATCCACATAGAAGCTGTGACTGACTGTGACCTGCAGGTCCAACCGGATATTTACACAGACGGTAAACAAGCCGATTGTTCTAAGACTGGAATAGCTTTTTATAAAAGTTCCTAAAACATGGAAGAAACACGGTTCCTTAAATCAGAGAAGTCATTACACAATATCAGGACCCACAAATAAAGTTGGAAGAGGTTCAAAGTTGGAGACGCCCGGGCCCAGTGCTAGAAGGTGGGCGGGGCCTGCCCATCCACCAATCAGGTGCTGTCCCTGGACAAGTTGTTCCATATTATTTCAGTTTCATACTTGGTGTTGTTTTACCCTAAAATAGCTAAAAAAATAGATGTTGGAACTTTGCTTACACAAAAAAAAGAACTACTTCAGCATCAGAGACGACAAGTATACGACAAGTATCTGCTTCTTCACTCTGTTGTTTCGGAGTGTCAACCGCCACATAGCAGCACTCGGATTGACTTGTTGGGTCCAGGTGACCCTGGACTTGATCAACCAGAGCCAGAGTGGCTCAGAAACGTCTAAGTTTGACCCTAAAACGAGCAACAGTTAGACTCTTCTGTAGCCCGCTCCTGATCCGGGACACTACGATGGTCCATCGTTGGTGATGGTTTTGGCTCCACATCCACGTCTTTCTGGGATTTGTTTAATGCTCTAAATACGAGCAAATAATGGTGACTTCCTTTACTCTAATTTCTGTTGGAGCGCCCCCTGCAGGCTGCTAGCTTAGCTGCATACTTTTTTTTACCTACAGGGTTCTGGAAAAGTTAGTGTTTCTTATAGTCTGATTACAATAAATCCAGACCGGATGAGTTTTCTATAACTGGATTCACTTCAGGACTTTTTTTATATCCACTGATCTTTAGGAAACATCTGCACCTAAACTTCAGAAAGTTCAGCAAAAACATAACAGTTTATTCCTTACGATCAATGGGTAAAGATTTGGTCTGAATGTATCCAGTTTATACTCTCAACTTCATGCTGATATATCTAATTTGTGGGTTTTTGTCTGGATTATTTATGAGTTTGTGATAAATTTCTCTGTTCAGAGTTTGAATTCTGAGCTGCAGTAAATATAAAAACAAAAAGCCCAAAGTGAATCTGCGGCGCAGCTGGCAGCTTCTGAACGGCGGCGTGTCCCGTGGGACGGGAAGCGGTTCCTCTGCAGAGAAAAGTGAATGAATCTGTCTGTTAAAAACATGATGTCGTCGTCTGATGAGATTAAAGACAGGAAAAGGGTTTAGAAAGACAACAAAACGCTTCTGAAATGGTTTCATTCTTTAAAGCAATAAATCTGATAACAATGAAAATTTAGCATTTATCCCAGGAAGGTTCTGGTTCCAATCCTCGTTGGTTCTTTCACCGTCCAGAAGAACCAAAATGGCGCCCCCTGTAGGGAGTGCAGGTGTAGTTTCTGTCTTATGTGAGGTCAAAGTGTTACAAAATGGTAAGGTTAGTCACATGACCTGTGTGGGGGGTCGACCTGGACATCCAAAACATCATGTAAAATAGAACGTATCATTAAAAAATATATATATTTTATTTTACTCGGTCACTGAACGTTCTACAACCTCGATGGTTTGGAGCTTTAGGCTCCACTGACCCTATGACCCTGTTGGGGAGGTACCTGTGTGGATAAGGGGTGGACACACGGACTGACTTAACTACAGGAGAAAGTGGGCAGATGTGCCCAACACCCGCCCCCTTCCCCACAGAGCGTCTTACAACCCCTCCCC
>NC_050513.1:19963113-19971790 GCF_002922805.2 Oryzias melastigma
CGCTGACCGTCTTCTGCCCCTCCCCTGCTTACCGTCTCCTGCCCCTCCCCCGCTCCCCTCTGGTTCCGTCAGACATGTAGAACCTCGTTTGGAGCTGAAGGAAATCAGGTATTCAGCGGACGGATCGGAAGGGAAACTCCTGAGGGCACGGTGTCCTTTTTTTAGCTCTGGTCCGTGTTCAATCAGGCTGAACGAAGACAGAGGTGAATAAAACAGTCTGGACTGAAATAGACCGCTGGAGGAAACCCAGACGACAGGATTTAACACCTGAACGTTTCAGTCTGAGGGAGTGAAAAGTTTGAGGACTTCATTAACGTGAAATGACTAAAAATGTACGAAACAACAGGTGGAGGGGTCGGAGGACGAGTGAGGAGATGAACCTGAACTCCAGATTGAGTCTCCAACACTCACGTGAGGAAGAAAACCCTCAACCGAGACTTCACAAAACATCTGAGTCAGACATCATGTTGATGTTGTTTTTAACTCTCAACTATTCCATAAGCATCTCCATACATGATCCATGACTCAATCCATAAAAGATTCTAACTTTGTGTTGATACAGATACACTTCAATTCTTTTACCTGAATGATCCAATCCAGATATTATTCATTTAAGCATCAAAAGGAAAGAACAACTTCAAACATTTAAACCAGAGCTTCTTTTAGAAGGTTTTGTTCTTTGGAGTAAAAGTAATTTAAAAAAGCTTATAACATGTTTCGTTAAACACGACAAACGTCCCTCTTTGTGTTCCTCTGGATCGTCACCATGACAGACAAAAATCACTAAAATGGAGTCTACAGATGTATTCCTCTAGGTGGGTCACGTACCCACCAAAGACCTGAACACCTTATATGGTAAAATGGACTAAATCTAAGGATTGTGGGGTCTATGTCCACGTTCATGTTCCTGCCACAAGATCATTTACAGCTGTTTGTTTTTCAGAGTAAAAGTACTGATGAGATCGTGGAGGGTTCCCCTGACTGGTTTCAACCGGTCTGGGGCTCCATTTTGGTTAATGTAACAACGTATTCTTCAATTGGTTAATAACAAGGTATAAAAGTGTAATGTACTATAAAGTATTAAAAAAACCTTCAGATAATATAGTATAAAGGTATAAACAAAACTTAACTTTGAATAAAAACCCATCAATAGATGAATCCACGGCTAACGGAACCGGCTGGTAGTTAAAATCGCATAGAAGTCGCTCCTGAGTATAAGTCGCACCATAGACCAAACTGCAAAACAAAACAACTTATACTCCAAAAATACTGTATTTACATCCTGATCAATTTTAAACCTTTTTACCAACAAACTCTCGTCTGTCTTTAGTGGTAATCAATCGATACGGCTGTTCCTCGATGTTTCAAAGATCAAGAACCCATCTGCTCTGCAGGAACCAGATTCTGGTCGGGTCATAGTTAGAAACCGGACCTTTGAGGCCCGAAGAGACCAGAACAAGCTGCTGTTACTGCGATGGTTTCTCAATGGGAGTGAATGGAGGACTCTCTGTTTGTTTCAACCGCCCTCAGATCTTTATCACATGATTAAAACGGATGACTGAGTCCAACAGAACCACATCAGAACTTCTCGTTCAGATCAAACATGAAAGTTTCACACTAAAGTGGGATCTGGAGATTTATCCGACAGATCGGGCCGCTCCTCTTCACTGCTCTGACTTTCAGGATCTGAAGCACCTCTGAATCCGTTTGACTTTTATTACGACTCTTCTCTTCTTTGGTTTTCACCTTGATGAGATCACTTCTGCCGCCCTTTTCATTCCGCAGCTTTCACTTTTTGACGACGCCCTCGTCTGATGCGACCGAACCGCTTTGAAGCCTGAATGGCTGAAAGCGGCGGCGCTCCGACTGCTCAGACGCTTTTATGGCAAAAAAAGGCTGTTTCAGGAAGCGTGCGGGGACACGGCGTCCTGGTATCTGTGACCTCGTGGGTTCTTCTTCTTTTATTTTTGCGTGGGGGTGTGGAGATCACACTGAAGACAAACAGCCCGCAGATACCAAACACTGAGGGAGCGCAGAGTTCTGTCTGATGGTAGCAGAGACGGGGAACTTCAAAGAACACCTTTAAAGATTCATCAGCTGATCCACACAACACCAGCTGATCACTTCGAATTTATTTATGCTGGGAAATAATTAGATCTACGGCAAGACGGACAGACGCAATTCACCAGGACGATAGTCTCATTAGTAAGAACCACCAATTATCAACTCTGATACAAAATAAAACAGCAACATTTGATGATTTTCCAGTTGTGTTTATTGTTTTCTGATCAGAGGAGATCTTTGGAGTTATGGGTCGTACCAACTCCCCTTAGAATAAGCAATGGGTCGTACCAACTCCTCTTAGAAGGACTTATGGGTCATACCAACTCCTCTTAGAAGGAGGTATGGGTCAAACCAACTCCCCTTAGAATAAGCAATGGTTCATACCAACTCCCCTTAAAAGGAGTTATGGGTCGTACCAACTCCTCTTAGAAGGAGTTATGGGTCGTACCAACTCCTCTTTGAATAAACAATGGTTCATACCAACTCTTCTTAGAAGGAGTTATGGGTCGTTCCAACTTTTCTTGGAAGTTATGGGTCGTACCAAATTTTCTTTGAATAAACAATGGTTCATACCAACCCCTCTTAGGAGTTATGGGTCGTACCAACTCCTCTTTGAATAAACAATGGTTCATACCAACTCCTCTTAGAAGGAGTTGAGGGTTATACCAACTCTTCTTAGAAGGAGTTATGGGTCGTTCCAACTTTTCTTGGAAGTTATGGGTCGTACCAAATTTTCTTAGAATTCTCTTTGAATGAGTTATGGGTCGTACGAACCCCAATGATGAACATCTGAATGGACCACGGATCATGACAGACTTCACCATTCATCTTCAAAGACTGACTTGAGTAACAGCGTTTCTTCTTTATTGTTTAGAATCAACTGTAATCAACATCTTTGTTGTGTAAAAGGTCACTCGTCAGCGATGGACTCAGAGAAACGTCTGCAGGAACATTTTGTAATCTTGATCGACTGTTTAGATCTTTATTTATTTTTCTTATTTCTCCTGAAAGCTGATATCTGTTCTTTCATGTAGTTTCCACATCCGAGGTGTGTTTGTTTCTCTGCAGCTATCACTTTAAATGGAGGTAAAATGTATTTTCTGGTTCTAGTAATACAAATGAAGAACCAAACCCGTCCAACTCTCCCCCGTCAGCGAGGATCAACATTCAACAATCATTTATGTTTTTCTTGCAGTCATCTGTGATGCTTTAGTGAGTCCAGAGTTCTGAAGTTTCATCCAAACTCTGGAGGATGAAATACAAACTTCAGACGAGAAGAGCAGCAGAACCATGGAAACCTTCAAACAAAACACAACTTTCAGCTGCAGGAGTTCAGGAAAACCCCTGATGTTCAGACGCTGGGAGCAAATGAGGCTTTCAGAGAGACGGAGCTGTGTCAAAGACCTAACGGAGGAGACGAGGATGGCCTCAGAGAAGACGTGGAAAGCCGTGAGGAAGATAATGAATCGGCTCGACAGCGGCGGGGACGGCGTCCTGAAACCACTCAAATATCAGGAGATTACACGACTCTCAAGGAGCCCGGTTCTGGTTCCGATCAGTCCAAACTGTAGGAACATCTCAGATTTAAAGAGGTTTTCATTTCCATTTTTCACTCCACCTCCACGTGGGGTAAGATCATTTCATTTAACGCCGTTAGAGCTCATCATCACCAGCGTCCCCCCTGGTGCTTCATGATTACCACTAATTCTGCAGTTTAATAGAAATTCTGTAAATAAATAAATAAATTCAGGTCGAATTAATTATTTTTCTGATCAAAAGCTGAAAAAAACCTTAAAATGTCAGGGATTTATCTGAGGAATCCTGAAATAAATCACTCTTTTCACTCTTTTCACTCCATTTATTTTAGTATTAATGAAGCAAATTAAAATCTCGAATTGATTTAAGATCGGCAGTAAAAGTTGTTTTGGGGTAAAAGTTGACCGGTTTGAGCTGACTGTAGGAGAACGGGTCAGAACTTTGTAAAAAAAGCAAAAAAAGCCCAAATGTTGTGTGTAGGTGTCTGTGCGAGTGTTTGTCAGAGGATGGAGGGAAAGAGGAGAGAGGAGTAATTGCCGTGGGAGGAAGAACGCTCACCTCTGGACCGGCGTGGGCGGCCGGCTTTACTGTTTCGCTCAGAGAGGCTGTGTGTTTATCTGAGTACAGTAGATTTGTGCGACTCTCCGGGGCTCTGACGCGCTCTCCGCTCTCTCTGCATCCGCCGCTTCGGCTATTTTTCTCCCGGAGCCAGCGCTCCCCCTCTCTGCCCCGGCCTCTCAGTCTCCTCCTCTTCCTCCCACGCGCTGCACTTAGCATTACAAACCAGCCCACCAGCACGCATGCTCACATGCATGTGCACACCGCCACGGGCCACACACACACACACACACACACACTGGAGAGCGTCAGTGTGGAATTTTACATCCATCACGTTTGTGCATCAACCTGAAACAGAACCAGAACCGATCGTGTCGCTCAGGTCAGAGCGAGACGATTCCTGACGCTATATTTACACTTTAGCTCCGTTTGTTCCTCAAATGTTGTTACAGACCAAAGTCGACCTTCATTTGCACTAAAAGTCATTAAAATCCTGACTGCACTTCACACAAGATGAACTTTTGTCAATAGTTGTGGAGACTTGACTTCCTCCTTTATACACATTCAAAGGGACAAATAATGAGTCAGTTCACCGGATGACCACTAGGAGATGCTTTTATATAGTTACTTCTAAACCACGGTATGGCTCAAACAACTTTTGTTTTTTCCCTCCTGTGGTCAGATTTCATATTTATTATCCCACTAAGGGCCAACAACAGTGGACTTTTGCACTGCCTTTGATTTTCGTGCTCAAAACTGAGCCGCATTGAAGCATAAACATCAAATCAGTGGGCAGGGGCCCTAACCCTATGATTAGAAGGAAGGGGCCCTAACCCTAAGATTAGAAGGAAGGGGCCCTAACCCTACGAGGAAGGGGCCCTAACCCTACGATTAGAAGGGAGGGGCCATAACCATATAGTCACTCAAGAGGGGGCCTAACCTGATGATTTGAGGGAAGGGTCCCTAACCCTAAGATTAAAAGGGAGGTGCCCTAACCATATGGTCACTCAGGACAGGGCCCTAACCCTACGATTAGAAGGGAGGGACCCTAACCCTGAGAGTAGAAAGGAAGGGCCCCTAACCACATGGTCACTTAAGGGGGCCTATCCCTGAGATCAGTTGTGGGGGGCCCTGACCCTAATGTTAGTGGTGAGGAGCCCTAACCCTATGGTCAGTACCAAGAGGATCCTGACCCCCTAGGGTTATTGGGGAGGGGTGTGAAACCTAAAATTAGAAGGGAGGGAGCATAACTAAAATGTCACTCAGGAGGGGTCCTAATCCTATGTGTTGTGGGTAGGGGCCCTAACAATAAGGTCAGTGGAGATGGACCGTAACCCTCATGTTAATGGAAAGGGGCCCTCTAGGTTAGTGGTGAGGGCCCTGACCCTAATGTTAGATAGGAGGGGTCCCGACCCTCCCTAACCAGGAGGGGCACTAATCCTAAGGTAAGAAGGGTCAGGCCCTGACCCTAAGGTTAATGGGAATGGTTGCTAACTCTACTGCTAGTGGGGGTGTCCTAACCCTGAGGTCAGAGGTGAGGGGCCCTTACTCTATCACTTCCACCTTCAAACCTAAACAACAAACAAAAACACGGCAAAACAAACAGACCTGCTTCTTTTCAATCAATTAAGACTCTAATTGGTTCCAGATTCTGAGATCAATATTCAGATGATTATATAAACCAGTAGCTAAACGAATGAACAGATAACCAGTTAAATGAGTGAATATAATTACCTGGGGGGGTGAGGGGGGGGTGTCTGGTTCTTCTTGGATGACTTACTTGATGGACTGTAAACTGATCTCATCTCTACTTAGATCTTCTGACCCCTCACTCTCTCTCCTAACCCCAACCCATCAAGAGGCCTAGTTTTAGGTTTCTAGCTGTAACCTGGAGTAGACCCTGACCCTGAGGTCGATTCAACAATGTAAAATAAACAAAAAGATAAAACTAAATGTAGATAATGAGTCCAGATATTATTCTCTTCTCACCCCTAAACCCTCCAGTGAATGAGACCTTCCCGTCTGGATCCTGCAGGTGTGGACCAGGTGCAGAGCCACATTCAGAACCAGGATCTTCTTTTGAAAAAACTGTTCTGTTCTGCATCTAAGTGATGGATCAGCTGCTGAACCTGCGTTTAGAGCGCCGCCTCAGAAAACACGCGGGGAACCGCCGAACCCGACGGCAAACTGTGTCGGGGAAGTTTCCGCTGACATGATGACTTGAGCTGAGCGTGAGGGGAAGTCAGCGCTAAAGTTTGCTGAGAGAAAGCAGAGCGGCTCTTTGTGTCGGCTCACGTCTGCTGACGACTGTGGAGTTTCAGCGGCTGTCACTGCCGGGCGCCGTCATGTTCTCTTCACGGCTTACGCAGCGCCGCCATGACGGCTGTTGATCCTCTGGGGAGAAATAACGCCGTGTCATAAGAAAGAGACTTTTTGGGTCAAACACCTGGAGCAACATTTAGCAGTTCTAGTAGTTCCTGCTCTATAAATGTCATGAACTTCATAGTAGCTCTAGTTTAACAGTGAAAGCTGCTTGTTTGATCACTTTTCTATTAGTTTATTCTAAGATTTTCTAAGATTACAATGTAATGAAGACACCATCTCTGAGGTTGGTTTAACACAGTCCAGTGAGAGAGCTTCCTCTGGTATGGGTTCTGGAGTTTTGGGTTCTGGAGTTTTGGGTTCTGGAGTGTTCTGTCTCGGTACAGAACCAGAACCCTGGTTCATAGAACAGATGATTATCACATAGATTCCAGTGAAGGTCCGTCTCTTCTCGACGCTGGTCTCCAATAGACACAAGGTTTCACCGAGGGATGGTAAAGATATTAGATACGTGGTGACAACAGTGTCAGTTAGGGATGTAAAACATTCACGTGTCAAACATCGATCGAGGAACTGCAGAATAGTTTGAAATCTGCAAATATGAACAAGATTATGTTGGTTAAAAGGAATAAAATCAATCTTGAAGTTAATGATCGATTTCTGACAAACTAGTGCGGGACTATCTAGTGCCCTGGATTTTTAAAGCAATTCAAACACCATACTCAGTACTTTTCTTTATTAAACTGCTAGTATGAAGTATCACAAAGTAAAATCTAATCCATACGAACATTGTACTAAATGTTTCTGACTCTGTGTTCTGAAAAAAAAAAATACATTCAAACACATTTTTGGTAAAAGGGTTCAAACACAATGCATTGTGGTTTATATTCACCAATCTAGAGAGCTTCGATACATTCTGGTTTTTTGCAAAGGCTTCTGGGAAATTTTGGAGTTGTGGATTCAGACAGCACTAGAAAATGGTGAAGGCGCTGTAGAGTGAGTAGTGAAGGAATTCAGACAGACTCCTAGTTTCTGCAGAGTTCATCAGAATGTCACCTGTTGTGGGCGGGACTGTCGGTGCGGAGTAACCCCGCCCCCTCCCCGACCTGTTTCTTAGGGCTCAAAGCAGCAAGTACTGGCTTTTTCAAACCGTTTTATTTTTCATCTACTCCTGTTACACAACAATTTGGTTAAGTAAATACTCAGAAAGAGAGTTTGGATTTTCTTTATTTCTGCTACAAAAACACCTTGAAAACATTAAAAACAGTTTAAACTGGAGTGGGTCTGTACTAACATCACACCGCCGTACTAAATTCACTAAATCCTGAACTATTTACCCTCATTCTCCATCATACCGTACCTCACTGCCAAACGAACCCGTTTCCCTTCACTAATAACAGCCGGCGTCTTCCAGACGTCCAAATCATTTTTAATAAACTACAATTACAGTAGACGGTATGCAGGATTCCAATACTTCCTGATTTGATCATGTCTTGTGTTTGTACAACAGCAGGAGAACTTTTAAAAAACTGTTTTATTTCATATTATTGATTCTAAAGTGAACACGAACAAAAAAAACGGCTGATTGTAACATTTGTTTTTGTGTTGGAATGTTCAAAACCATCAAAGATCTGGAGTTTAGTTTCTACTCAAACACACAGCTGGAACCAGATTCATCTTCAGTCTCTGAAGATTCTTTATAGCATGAAAATGATCAATCATTGAAGATTAAGCAGCTCAGATACTTTATGACTGAGTCAGAACCTGAAATGTAACACAAACACACAAAGAGTGATCTACGTACACACCAGGCTCGTGTTGCACATTCAAAAACAAGCTGAACGTGAGTTTTAGTTCACACTCCTACCATACAGTCTTCATGCTGCCTGATAGGATCACATGTAGATACACTTAGAAGAATCTGGTGCAACATGTCACCGTGGGGCTAATGTTTAAGCTCTTTTACAGTAGATGAAAGACTTCATTCAGGACACGAACCATCATCCACTCGTCCCTGATTGGTTAACTTTGAATGCCTGTTCCATGTCCACGCGTTCTGTACGTAGAGCCTTAGAACAGGTTTGTGGAGCTACATGTGAAAGAGAAAAACAGATTTTACATTGAGAGCGGTCACTCAAACTTGAGTTTGTAGGTCCTCTGTGAACGTAGCGTCTCACGATTCTACTATGAACTTGTG
>NC_050513.1:19971795-19972575 GCF_002922805.2 Oryzias melastigma
AACATGTTGAGTTTTACTTTTAACTTTGGTTTTTTTATTTTTTGTCTTTCCCTCTTGCCTTTCAGTTCTGTTTTCTGTTTCAGTTCAGAGTTTTTGAGTTTTCGCTGCCGAGCTGATCCTAGTGTAACATGGGGGCGGGGCTTTGTGCTCATTGGCTATTGGAGCATGTTTCCCATCCAGACTCCACTCTACATGTTCTCCTCTTTCCTCAGACACACTGTCCTCTTATTTTGAACTCTCATGAGTCCTAAACATGAACAGAAAACATTCAGAAAACCGTTCACATCACCAGAGCCTCTTAGAGGATCATTTTCCGGGAGCCAATGAGCTCAAAGCCCCGCCCCCATGTCAAATTATGATCAGCTCAGAGGTGAAACTCAAAAACTCTGAGTTGAAACTGAAAACAGAGAACCGAGAACGAAGAATGAAAAGTTGAAAGTAAAGCGTAATATTTTTGTTTTCATTGGTAACAGTTTTTTTATTTCAAATTTTCAACATTATTTTTCAATGTTTCAGTTTTTTACTTCAAATTTACGATTCATTTCGAATTTTTAGATCCTATTTTTCCTTCTCTTTAACCTGACCCAGATTTGTTCTTCCTCCATTCTTCCACCGTTCTTCCACCCTTCTCCTCCTTCGTTGTGTTTCTGCCTAATTTTTCCTCTTTCCCAGAAACACACACCCACACACACAATCCCTCCATCAGTGGAGTTTTTTTTCCCAGAGTTCACAGCTCGGGTTTGTCAACATGCTGTCATGTTGTGGCAGAACGTGCACTGA
>NC_050513.1:19972658-19972878 GCF_002922805.2 Oryzias melastigma
CCCCCCCCCCCCCCCATGGCGAGGGCCTCAGGTAATTGTCCACATCACTTACCCTCTTTTGACACCCCCTGGGTTTAGCCGTTACCGTGGCAACAGGGCGCTCCAGGACTGAGGGCGCTGCACGTGTACAAAGACAACGATTTCCCATTTCTTCAATGAGACTTACATTTAATTACATGGAGGAGCTTTAAAGGAATCATTCAGCTCGGAGGTTTACACA
>NC_050513.1:19972889-19980859 GCF_002922805.2 Oryzias melastigma
ATAGAGCCGAGTGGAATCATGACAGAAATTAGTAAACACAGCAGAATGAAATCAGGGAGCTTCACAGGTAGATCTGGACCCGGACTGGTTCTGGAGATTTGGGTCTTTAGATATTATCCTGTAGATTTGGTCATGTAGATCTAGTCCTGTGGATCTGGTCTAGATTTGGTTCTGTAGATATTATCCTGTGGATCTGGTCTATATTTGGTTCTGTAGATATTATCCTGTGGATCTGGTCTAGATTTGGTTCTGTAGATATTATCCTGTGGATCTGGTCTAGATTTGGTTCTGTAGATATTATCCTGTGGATCTGGTCTAGATTCGACTCTATATATATTATCCCGTAGATCTGGTCCAAGTTTGGTTCTGTAGATTTGGTCCTGCTTTGATCTAGTGGGTTTATGATCCTGGCTTCATGTGGTAGGTTTGGTCCAGTAGATCTGGTTTAGATTTGGTTCTGTAGATTTGCTCCTGGTATTGAGTTTATAATCCTGGTTTCAACTGGAGGATCTGTCCCTGGTTTGATCCAGTAGGTTTGGTCCCAGTTTGATCTATTGGGTTTGTGACCTTAGCTTCATATGGTGAGTCTGATCCTGTAGATTTAATCCTGTAGGATTGATCCTGTAGATCTAATCCTGTAGGTTTGATCCTGTAGGTCTGATCTAGTGGTTATGATCCTGGTTTGATCTGCCCTCAGTTTCTTCTTCATTTGGATCTTTTCTTGGCAGCAGAACTTAAAAACTTGAAGTTCTTAGAACTTAAATTGAAAAAAAGTTTTTTTTTTACATACATTTGTGAAATAAACTGGAGTTTAAAAAGCTCCTGTGTAGAGTGAGAGTAAAGTATGAAGGTGTAGAATCAGATCCATCAGATCTCCTGGTGAAGTGAGGATCAGACCCTTAATGAATCCATGATTCCTGGTTTTCCTGTTTTCATTTCAGTCTAAAACCCTGAAACGATTCGGAACAAGAACGTTGAAAGACGGTTTGGATCTTCAGAGAACGCCATATGTCCAAGTGAACCGAGATTCTACATGTTCCGGTCCGTAAAAGTTTAAGCCCCGCCCACTAATTCAAACAGCTTCCTGAACTCTGTCGACTAAAGTCTCCTGTGAGGCGTCTGTCTCCTCCCTGACTCCTCCTCAGGTTAGAGACCTGCTCTGAACTCCTTAAAGGATAGGAACCCCTCTCCCCGTCGCCTCCCCGTCCCCTCCCACCACACCCGTTTTATTGAACGTTCCTGCTCCGTCTCTGGAGTGGGAATGAACGGGAGGAGACCTGAGCCGTAGAAATGATGAACAAACTGTGAGGTTTCCGCTCTGGTTCTGGTTTCCGCCGCGGCCGTTCTTGGACTCGCCGAGCTGCTGTGACGGCTCTGCTTGGCAGAGAGCTGAAAGCTTCTGGTTACAGTTATCCTGACGCCGGACGCCCTCCTCAGATCTGCCTTCACTCGCTCGTCTTCACTGCTCTGGAGACGAGCAGGAAAGAGAGCAGGACCGTCTGAGCCGGAGAACCATCCAGAAGATGAGAGAACGCTCGCGGTCCAGACTAGAAGAAGAGCATGTTCTCCTCTGGTCTCTCTCTTCATTCTTCCACATATTGTTGTTTTTAAACACTAAAACAAACTCAGAATCTTTTATTTTCCCAAAAATCAAAAACTTAAAGCATTATGGGTAATGTAGTGAAACGTTCCCCGATGGAACTTCAACATAATGAACAGAAAATGAGTTTATGAGTCACAACCATTGACAGTATATGAGAACTGGACTGAGTGATTGTGATGTCATCCACTGAAAATTGAGTCAATTTATGTAAATCAGTCGCCATTTCTTTAATAGAAGGCCATGAGGAGTCCAGTACTCACATACCGTCGGTGGTTCCAACTGAACAACGTTGACAGTTATTTATTTATTTTTTTTGTGGAATTGTTTTCTCTTAAAGACTCATTACTGCAGGTAAGAGAAAAAAACAAACACAGTTCACCAGAAAAACTTCCCATCAACTCCTCTGACCAATCAGCTGCCTCTAGGCCCCTCTAAGCATTCTGGGTAGTGAAGTCATAAAACATCACATAACTGTACTGTTGCTTTTGATGGGACTTGATGGGACCCGATGGGACCCAATGGGCCTGATGGGGTCTAAGGTCTGCACAGTGGTGTAGTGGTCAACACTTCTGTCCCACAGTAAGAGGCCTCTGGTTTGAACCCTGACCTGGATCTTTCCGTGTCTGGTTTCCGAGTCGTCTCTGTTCAGGTTTCCTCTGGTTTCACGAGTTCACCGAACCCTCTGAATTCTCCCTCGGTGTGCAGGTGTTGCCCTGTGACCCACCGGTGACCCGTTCAGGGTGTGCCCCGCCTTCACCCAACAGTAGCTGGGATAGGCTCCAGCAACCCTGTGACTCTGAGAGGGATTCAATAGACAGAACCTGTAATCTAGTCTCCTTCCTGTCTGAGAAATACTCCGATTTAAAGATGTGGATTATAGAATCCTCGATGTGCTGACAGAACCAAAGGTTCCTCAGTTCTGTGACGGAGGGTTCTGTTACTCAGTCCAGACTCCGGGTCTCCTGTGTTCATCGGGTAAACCAGAACCACAGGCGACCCGACCCAGATTCTCTTCAGCTTTGTTTAAGGTTCAGTAAAAGAGACGTTTATGACATCATTTAGGGAACAAACATGTTCTAAAATAGTTCTGGATGTGATGAGGATTTATTAGAACCGACCAGTTTGTACCGAGATTCTGATTTAGTTTTTGTTTTACAGTAAAATGATTCAAGTCCATCAAGACACTCGTTTATTTAAACTAAACTAAACTACTACCAGCTTCATTTTGGGTTGTTGTTGAATAAAACCTCACCAAACGGGTCTGGCGCCGCGACTCGTCTCCGCTCCGGCGAGCTGCTGGACGCAGGATTGGCGGCGCCTCCTCTGTTTGTTGACCTCCTGCTGTCCTGTGAGGCTCGAGAAAGCGGGTCAGCTCCCAGTTCTGCAGGATCCACCTAAGCGCTCACGGACGTGACGGGCCTGCTGATGCGGCCGTGGAGCGGCTCTGCTGGCGTCCAGCCGCGGGTTCGAGTCCGGAGGTGTGAAGAGCTGAACCACCTGAACATCACACATGACTGGAGGAACAGGAGCTCAGTCGAGATGGAGAAACATCTTCACATCAGATGTGGGTTCAAGTCTGCAGAATGAGTTCAGTTATGAATAGAAGAAGATAAACTGAAGGAGAAATCAGCAGTTAAATGATCCGTTCATGCGGTCAGTCGTTTGACTTTAGAAATCTGAGAGTAAAACGTCAAAATCTAAAAACGAGGAGTTCAACACAGACATTCAAATGGGAAAATTAGCTTAAAAAGTTCATTGTTGAAGAGAACGACTTCAATTAGAATGTCAGCAGCCCAATAATGAGAATGTTTTTACTAGTTCTAATCAAACACTTGAATTTATTAAGAGTTTTTGTAAAACGTAATTAAAGTTTTAATTACAGTGATTAAAAAAATAACAGCAAAAGTAAAAATAACTAATTTTGAATCAAAAGGAGGATAGAATCTTAGCACAAGTTCAGAATAAAACCTTATAAAACCTAAAACTAGCTCCTGTTTTTAGAATATGAATATGAAGGTGGAATGTGTTCAACTTATAAAAGATCTTTTGTTTTTTTGGGCTAAATTTTTTTTGATAATGGAAACTTTTTTTATTTTAAACAGCAAAAACAAAATAATCATCTCAAAGACAGAAAACATGATATTGAAAAGCTAAAAAAAAAGTATTAAAAAAGCAAAAAATATATATCAATAATATTAAAGTAATATCTTGGATAAATAAATGTTCTCAAACTGAAAAAATGATTTTGTAAAGTTTGACAAAAATATCTCAAGTAAAAAAATATTAGAAAAAAAACAACAAAATTAACCCAACGTGAGAAAAAAAATCTGAAAATTATATAAGAATTGTATCAAAGTAAGAAAATGGTATTACTTTAAAAAAACCAAAAACTTTATTGAAACTGGAAAAAATTCTCAAATAACGAAAAAAAGAAATCTCAGCTCCAAAAATTAACTCAAAAAGTGAAGAGATGTCTAGTTTGAAAAAAAAATTGAAAAAAACTTTTTTGAAATTATCTAAAACAATTAGAAAACATATCACAAAATTAAAATAAAATTATCTAAAAAAACAAATAACCTCGAAAAGTTTGAACAAATATTTTTTAATTGTATTTCAAAGTTGAAAAAAGTATTTTTCAAGCACCTAAAAAAAAGTTAGCAAAAAAGATCTCAAGACTAGAAAGGAAAATCTAAAACTAAATTGTTTTGAAAAGTTTGAAAAAATATTTTGAAAAGTGGAAAAAAATATTTAAAAAATCTCTAAATTAAAAATTAATGATCTCAAACATAAAACCTTGAAAAGTTGTAAATATAGATATTTAATAAATGTATTTCAAAGTTATAAAATATATATATTTAAAATATCTCAAAACACAAAAATTATTTCAGAAAATAAGTTTTCTATACAAAAATATATTAAAAATACAATATAATAAATATCATTAAAATATGATAAAAATATCTAGAGAAATATGACATAGTAAAGTGATTATCTCCCACGTAATTTTCTAGATATTTGCAGCCAGTGATGAACTCTGTTCTTGACTCAGAGGAAAGATTTCAGCTCTGATCAGATTATTGTGTCGACCTACAAAGATAAAATACGAGCAGGAGACGAACCAGCGAGCATCCTGGTCACCCTTCACTGGAGGAAACCATGAATCTCCATCAAAATGATCTAAAAATACAGAAACTATTGTTCCAAAGTTTGAAAAGAGTCCGATGATCCAGAACCGGGCCTGCATGTGTGTCCTCATCTGCAGTCCGCTCCAGGATCCTCTCTGCTGCAGAGCTGTCAGACCTAAAGGCCTCCAGAGTCTTTGTCCAAACCTCGCCTCAGCGTGGACTCAGTGGAAGGGAGAAGCTGTTTGGAGATTTATGGAGATTTTACTTCCTCTGGATCATAAACCTGTTTAGTAAAAGTTTTTCATCTGAGGAGGAAGAGGAAACACCGATGGAGCATGTGCTGACTCTGGTGAATATAATTATGTTTCTTACCTCGTGTGTGGAGTTTTAGTTAAAAATACGTCAAAAACACGAAAATATACAAACATGAAAACATGAGAAAACATGGTGGTTTTGGTTTTTAATGGGCTCTTATTGTGTTTTTCTCATCATAAAGACAATTAAGCTCAACGACGAAAGATTGTATTTGTGATGTCGAGCTTTAGGCTCCGCCCCATTCCCACAGGCCCACCTATAGACGACTAGATCCATGTACGTCTTGGTTTTCTTCATCGGGCTGTGAGGGCTGTAAGCTAGTGGGTAAACAGAGAGCTCTCAGCAACGGGGAGGGGAAAGGGGGCGGGGTTGTGTCAAAGGCCCCGCCCACAAGCCAGAGGTGAATTTCTAATGACAGTTTACGGTTTGTTTCCTAACCCAGTTCAGGTCGTTGCCATAGTGACGTTTTCAAAACATTGACTCATAAATCAACGGTGGACAATCCTAATCCAATCTGATCTGAGTCAGAGGGATTCTGAATCCATCGATGTGTTCCACTTTACCAAACCTCAAACTTCCACTTCCTGTCTGCATTACTGACAGGAAGTGACCACCAGCTGATGAGAACAAAACGTTTGTTTGTTTTTGTTTGTGAGCGACGCACAAATGGAGGTTAATTTGTGGTCAATTAAAGCCCCCCCCCCCCCCGTCTGTGGACTTCCTGTTAGCTGCTGGTCTCAGACAAGACCAACAGCAGGAGCTTGAATGCATCGTCTGTTTCTCTACTGTAACCAGAAGTCAAGAGTTTTCATCCAAAGAGTCAAACTACGTTTGTATTTCATGTCTTTATTTCAGACGGTAAAATGTGATCAAATGGATTCTATCTGCTGATGAAGATGTTTGTACCTTTGGAAGACTGTCAGTATTTCTTGATTGAAACTCGATCCAAACGGATCTTGATCTTTCAGCAGGATCAGATCTTCTGATCCGATGAGCTTTGGATGGATTTTCAAATGTTCCTGGAGAAGTTTTGGACTCACATTTCCTGATTCAGATTCTGTTTTACTGTTCCTACTCTCATTTTATTTCATGATATGTTTCCTTCATCACTAGTTCATCAAGTCATAAACTAACCAATCAGATGCTTCGATCAGAGCATGTGACGTCTGCTGGCCCGACCTCAAACATAAAAGCGTTTGACACCAATCTGCGTACTAAACGCCGTCTGGTCCCAAAAGGTGAAACAACAGAAGAAGCAGAAAAATGGCGACTGAATGACTTCACTTCGTTGGACGCCGAGGTACCGCCCCCTCTAGCGGTGACATCACAGCCTTGTGTCATCTGATACGACAGCACCAACGGTAACCACTCACGGGCCAGCACCCCAAACCGAACGCCGGCGCCGTTAGCTAGCCCTGCTGAACGCTGGTCTGTGGTCCATGAGCCGTCCACCCGTCGGCTGGCTAGCGTGGCGGGCTTGATGACTCCATGGGCTCTGTGTCGCGCTGAGAGCCGCTTTCCTTCACGTTGGTGTTCTCTGAACAACAGAAGTTTACATTTAAACGTAAGTAACGACATGTTGTCGTAGCATGACTGTTTTAAAGTTATTAAACCGCCGTTATCATGTTTATTCAAGCTCTGGAAGCTCCATGCTAACACTAGCGGACCGGCGATTATTGATGATGTCATCGAACGAAAGTCTCGTCAGAAATATGAGACATTATTTATTTATAACTCTCCGTTTGGAGGATACATGAAGAGGAAGGGAGAATTCTGATTGGACCTGAGCCACTGAAGATGTCACCTGCCCAAAGCGGAGTCCCTGATTGGCTGACACATCTCGCCGTAGGACGTCCAATCCCGTCTGTGCGTTGACTCGTGTGAATCACATCTGCTGTGAACGAATCTTTAGGCAAACGGCATGAATGATGACCTGAGAAGTTCCTGGAAGATTTTCATCTTCATCTGTGTTTATGAAATATTCTCACATGAGTGAAAACTATTTTGTCTTCTACTAGTAAGTAGAATTACAATAAATACCAGTCAAAATCCTGAGTTTCTATCAGGTAGAATTAAATTAGGTCACTATGATCATGTGACATCAAAGAAAAGTTCATGTTTCTGTTCAAAAACGAGTTTGTTCTCATCTTTAATCCATGTTTCTAATTAGAATGAATTCTATTGATTTATTGTTTTCTTGAAGCTAAAACATTGAGAGAAAGAAATCTCTGATCTGATCTGATCTGATCCGTGTGATCAGTGTCCTGGTTCTGTTCTGCAGGAGTTTTCCACTAAACTTGATTTAAGACCAAATCTCTGATCTGATCTGATCTGATCCGTGTGATCAGTGTCCTGGTTCTGTTCTGCAGCAGTTTTCCACTAAACTTGATTTAAGACCAAATCTCTGCCACGTCTAAAAATAGCTGTTTTCCTGCTGGGAGACGAGTATTTTCAGATCAGATTTTGATCTACAGGAGAGGATCTGCAGATTCGCTGAGGAGGAAGAGAAGATCTGAAGACCTGCAGCTCCCACAACAACAAACAAACAAACGAACACACAGCTGCACCTTTCACTGCAGTCCTCCCCAGAAGGAGAATAAAACAGAAATGTATTCACTCCTCGCCCACACAAACATCCTGATTCTCCCACTAAACAAACATCCAATTATGTCGTTGACTTGATGCAGACTCGGCTCACCGACTGGATCCGAGTGTGAATGTTCTTCCATGAAGAGAAGGATGAAAGGGACAGATGGAGGAGCGGGAATGCCGAGGACGTCTGATCAGAGACCATCGCTGTCACTGGAGAAACCGCCATGTGAGGAGAGGCCACGCCCACCTGTGGGATCAGGGTTAGAGCTGGTGGAACCGGACTGAGGTTTGGATAAAGGGGGCAATGACCCTAAAAATGTAGTGACCCCCCCCCC
>NC_050513.1:19980866-19992193 GCF_002922805.2 Oryzias melastigma
ACCCAAGACATTAACTATGAAAAAAACAAAAGTTACTTCTCCTCCTGGAGCGACTTGAACATGTTTTCTTACTTCAGTAGTATACAACTTCTACTCCAGCCCGACTTGATCTGCAGTCTGACTTGATCTGCGGTCTGACTTGATCTGCGGTCTGACTTGATCTGCGGTCTGGCTTGATCTCCGGTTTGGCTGGTGTTCCAGTCCGACTTGTTGTCCAGTCCGACTTGTGTTCCGGTCCAACTTGTGTTTCGGTCCGACTTGTTTTCCAGTTTGACTTGATCTTCGGTCTGACTTGATCTCCGGTCCGACTGGTGTTCCAGTCCGACTTGTTGTCCGGTCCGACTTGTGTTCCGGTCCAACTTGTGTTCCGGTCCGACTTGTGTTCCAGTGCAACTTGATCTCTGGTCAGACTAGCGTTCTCTAGTCTGACTTGTGCCTGTGTCCGACTCATTGTATTTTACTCTGCTGGAACCAATACTTGTTTTTCTTCTTTGTTTACATGTTTTCTCATGTCAAACCAAGTGACTAAATGAAGACCTGTTCTTTGAGACACGATGTACAGACTTCTATTCTTGACTCTGTTAACACCGATGAGATGAACGAGTTTCTGTTGAACGACTCTAACATGAAGTGTTGTGTCACAGGTCAGCTCTTCTCTGCTTCACAGTCAGCTGGGAGGATGATGATTCTGTAAACGGTTGACGAGTCCGAGTGGTTTAAAGAATGAGAAAAGAGCACAAATTATTTTAGTTTTGGTGAATAATTTTCACGTTTTAACTCGTTTTTAAGAAGTCATTGTTTGTTTGTAGAGATATTTTCAATAGAATTCCTTCTTGGAGACGAGTGAAGTCGTTTCTTCGTTTGTGTTGTGGACTCTGACACAGACGAGGATCTCCAGAACATTCTCATCATCTGAGACTTGTTGGTTCTCCGAGTCCACCAGCTGACCCACATGGACTCGGACATCCTCTTCTCAAACTCGGAGACAAACAAACTAGAAAACCTTTTGGAACTTTCCCCACAGACCTGCAGCTGAGAGCAGCTCTGCTTTTCTTCCTCGCTGTCAGGTCCATGAGCGGTTCTGGTTTGATCAGAACGCCTGCAGGCGCGCTCAGGAACCCAGCAGAGGACCGGGACTTCTCCTCACCGACTCTCCTCGAGTCACACTCGATTATCTCACGAGAGGAGAGCTTAAGGCAGGAAGACATCCAGGAAAACTTCACGATTTCAGAATGAGAGCGCCGTGATGTCAACCTGGATTAAACACCAGGAACTATGATGGTCCTGATGACACTGATGCATTCTGGGAATACTGTCAATTACATTTACTATATAAACAGTTGGAGAGTTCTGGTAGATCATCAACACTGGAAGTAAAGCTTATCTCAAACATATTACGTCTTTTGGAACGACTGACCGGTTCAGGGTAAACTCCGCCTTCATCTGACAGTAGCAAGGATAGGCTCCAGCAACCCCGTAGCTCTAAAAGGAATCAAATGGGTTCAGAGAGTGTTTTGTCTTCAACTTTGTTTTAAATAAAGCTTTATCTCGTAGTTCTTGAACCCAAATCACAGCTGCGTCCGTTTCAGTTTGAACAGAAGTTCTGGACTGGAGCTACGTACGCCCGGATGTGACGTGAGCTAAACGCGAGTTCTTCGAGTCGTGGCGTTGAAACTGGACTACCCGATGCTAGCGCATGTACCCACACTTGGAAGTGGCTTAGTGACTATATGTGGATGCAGTCTAACTTCAGAGGCGGAGCTTCAAGAGCTCAGAGCCTGAAAACAGTCGTAGAAACTTGTGCAGCTTGGAGAGAACGCGATAATTTAGAATACGAGCATAAATAAACGTGTTCACGTAGAGTTTTCATTGGACATAGTTACTTGAACGATTGTTACAGAGGGAGGTGTGGACATAGCTGAACAGTAACTAGGATAGGCTCCAGCAACCCTGGTGGGGATCAAGCAGGTTTAGACTTTGGACTGATGGGTATTTTGTCTTGAACTTTGTTTTAAATAAAGGTTTAGAACCAAAGACAATCATGATGAAGTTCAACCACAGATTGAAGAGTTCCTGAAACTTCTATGGATCCTGCTGGACTGGGAACAAAATAACCAATCAAGTTGTAGCGCCAAAGAGCTGTCACATGACTTCTTCACATCAGAGCTGTCACATGACTTCTTCACGTCAGAGCTGTCACATGACTTCTTCACATCAGAGCTGTCACATGACTTCTTCACATCAGAGCTGTCACATGAGCCCAGCTTTAACCGATTTAGACTTTAGTGATGTCTGAAGAAGAGATTCTCTCAAACTTTTCTCTGCTGACCTGCAGATATTCCCAAACCTCCAAACCGTGGCTTTGCCGTCCCCCCTCCCCCGTCCCAGCGGCTGATTGGCTGTTAACCTGTCACATCGTTTTTCTCCCTCAGTGAAGGTCGATCCTGCTGAAGCAGAGATGGAGTGCAGCTCTCTGCTCCGCTTTAGCGTTCTGTCGCTTTCATCGCACAAACAAAGACAACGAGGAGGAAAAGCTCTAGTTTTTAAAAACGAGGCCTCGCTCTTCTGGTGAAACTGGTCCGTTTCTCTGAAGACTCAGACGGTTCTGCGTTTGGATGCTTCGATAAGACGATCCGTTTGTTACTGAAACCACCGGCGGTAAAATCTGCTTTCATCTCGGCTGAACAGCTTCTCATGGCGTCCCGTTTGCAGAGGTGGACGCTGCCGCTCTTTGAGGAGAACTGGCTCCACACAAACACAACAGACGTCCCATGATGCCCTTCCTGACCTTGAGATTGAAACTCCTGGACTCTATTGCTCATTCAGAGGGTTTTCTTCATGAAAGTATTGTCTCTTTCGGGACTCTCTTAGAAATGTTACCCAAAATAACCACAAGAATTCTCTTTATTGTGGGTTTTGTGTGACGTCTGGAAAAGTTTTGACATCCTCAACAGTTCTGGTTGGTGTCCAGCCCCTCCTCCAAACATTGGGGGGATTACCATATTTGGAATTTCCTGTTCCAGAGCCCTATAGTTTCTCCAGCACCACTTTAACTGTCAAAGTGTCCGTCCATCGTCAGCTGCTTCACCCATGATACTACCACCGCCTGTTTATGTTTATGAGCTTTTCTGTTCCTTTCATAGATTCACGTTTTCGACTTCCTTTCTATTAGTGACATCCTGTTGTAGGTACAGCTGCAGTTTGTAAAATGAATGTTCTGTGATGAATAACATGTTTCATTCATGTGTCATTTAAACAGTAGGGGGCCCAGTACAAACCCTTGTGGAACTCCACAAGTTACGATTGGCCCAAACGTTCTTCTGTTTAACCCTTTAACACCAGAACCGTTTGTTATCATTTTAGCTGATTGTGAGGCGGAGAAAAGCGTCTTAGATTGATATTATTTACATTTGTAATGTTTGATATCAGTGCAAAGCTGATTCAAAGAGATTATTTTAATCTGCTGGAATCACGGTCAAAGATCTACGGTATGTCACAGAGCGTTTGTTATTTTACCGTCGCCGGCGACATCTCAGGTGTTAAAGGGTTAAAACAATCACTCAGCATTTTAACATCACTAATTTGATAACTTTATTTCATTTCTATACAACATTTGTTGTTGATTAAACTCTTTTTAGTCAATTAACTGCTTTTTCTGTAACATGGAAGTCACCATGTTGGAACCTGACATTGTCGGTAAGCAGCGATTGGTCCGAGTTGGTTGTTTCTACGGCAACCAGTCCCTCCAATTAGGAGTGGGCTTGTTGTAAGGCCACGCCCCTTCCACTTCAAAGCGGTTTTCAAAATCTGTCAAACATTTTGAATGTTGGACGAGGGGGGCAGCAGGCTCCACCTACTTTTATTAAAGGCATCCAATTAGCCATTTGTTTTTAAGTACAGAATTTAAAACAATCAAGAAAAACAACTGAGAAATGATCAAGAACAGGTTAAAAAATGGATCAGAGCAATGATGGTTCCTCTAACAAAGATGATGACAGAGTAATAGTTGATTTTGCAGGAATTTCTTGTTCTTGAATGCCAGGGGGGCGGAGTCACTGAGCCTAGTTTCCATAAAACGTTGGTGGTTCTCTCTCCAAAACTTTAATTCTGATCATCTTTCTTTCAAACTGGTGAGACTCATTTCGTACAAGCAGAGGTTTGTTTGAGCTTCTCTGGAACCAAAAGTGGAGAGAATTTCAAAATAAAGTGTTGAGAAATGCTGGATTAGTTCAGAAGGTTCAGATCAAATGTATTTTCTGCTTCAGTTTTGAAGCTGATTCATCCGTTAAACCGTTTCTTCTGTTAAACTCCTAAAAAAGGAGCTGAAACGCTCGCTGCCAAAGGAATCGTGACTAATCGGACAGATCAGTCGATGCAAAAATAAACTCCAGACTCAACCCTGCTCGTGTCTACAGCATCTTTGAGGACAGAAAAAGTTTTTCCCAAAATATTCTGCTGATGTTTTTTTGTCTATAAGTCGGCCGTGAATCCACAGCTCAGCCTGAACATCACAGAGAATTAACATGGAAACTTCATCAACACGATTCATTATAAATCTGCTCTAAAATATACAAGCGGTCATTATGGAGGATGTTCTCTGGTCTTCAGCTCCGGCGTCGTCAGTCACAGCAGATCAAACGGCATAATAAGCATTCATCCTCCGGTCGCTATGGCAACAGCCCATCAGCCCTTCCCCGTGTTCGCCGTCCAACCTCAAACATTAGGACAGTAAAAACTGACAGTCGGAGAATTCGAGTGGGGAGGGGAGGGGGGGGGGGGCGTGGGAAAGACGCCCCGGTGGTCCATTCACCCCCTGCTGGTGAGGGGGGGTCGTGATGATCAGGACGGGGTCAACATCCGCCTGTCGGGCCTTAAAGACTTCACAGGAAGGTGAGAACAAACACAAAAAGGAGTTTAAATAATGAAACACAAAAAAGGTTAAAAATGTTCTTTTTCCTGTAATATTTTAGCAGCATTTTTAACAAAGTCCTTTAAAAACCAGTTTTATTGAGTTTATGGACATTTAACTGTTTCTTTTGGGACAAAAGGTGTTTTTTTTCTTTCAAATGTTCATTTTTTGGTGGATTCTGTCCATTTTTCTTAACTTTCTGGTTTAACTTCATGGTAAATTCAGATTAAATCAGCGTTTAGTCCTTCAATCATTCACAGTAATTATTAAAATGTACATAGAACTATCTGAAAGTCCGACTGATCATTTTTTATTCCTAAAGGTCTTTTATTCTAATAATGTCATTTTTAGTCAGAATCCAAAAACCTGTAGTTTTGTAGCAACTCCGCCCCTCTTCCCGTCACCCATAACTGAGAGCTCTCTGTTTACACTCTCTCCCGCTAGCTTACAGCCCCAGACAACCTCACGCTAACATTAGCGTGCTAATTAGCGGAGTTTGTTTGCGGTCAAAAGACGCGGCGTGTCCATACTGAGTGCACAAGAACTGAAGGGGATCAAATAACGATTTAATTATTCCATGGAAACAGAATTATAGAGTATAGAGAATTATATTACTATAGTGTTGGAACTTCCTTCACCGATGTCGGGTCACAGGGTTCACATTTGCCTCCTGCTACTTACACTCTAGATAATAAAATACTCAGGAAAGATATTTAATCTGAATCCTCCTTACATATGTCCTTTCTAAAGTCAGAGTAGGTCTTTCTAATCCACAAAGTTTGTGTTTCTGCAGTGAAGGTGAAAAGTGAGGCGGTCCTCGCGTTCCTTATCGCCCTCTTTTTAATTTCCCGATGACTGACTCCACAGAGACATCGTCCCGCTGACAGACATCCCAAATTCAACTCTTCTCTCCTCGACGTCTTCAGTGTTCCGATGAAGAGGACGTTCAGAACATTCAGCTCTGGACATTGTCTCCATCCAGGAAACGGAAGCAGCTAATCGGACCGCGGTTTGCTCTTTGGTTCAGCGCCGCAGCAGACTTCAGAGAAGCTGCAGAGAAAGTGACTTTTAATCTCACCCAGTTTAATAAGGAGAATAAGCCTCTGCACAGTCACAAGCTGAGTCAGCAGAGCTGCTGAGCGGACATATCTCTGCTCAGACGAGAGGACATGGTGGAGGTTTTATTTAAATCAAACTGCTTCTGTCAGAGAAAGAACCACCAGCATCTTTTATTCCTGTTAATGATGGATGTCCTGGTGCTTCAGGAACCGGTTCTGACTGATGCTTCTGTTCTGCTGGGAACACTTTTTATCTGTAGACTCTTCCATGTTTCTGTGTTTTAGAATCTGGGTTTAGATTTAGACCACATGTGTTAAAGTCACGGCCCGGGGGCCGGATCCGGCCCTCCAGATCATTTTATTGTTATTAATGACCTGATGTTATCTTGAGCTCATTTATAACTTGTATAATTTTAAGTTTATTAATTTTGGAATATTATTCCTGCCTTTTATATTCATAATTATGTTAAAAAGTTAGTTTTATTTTTTTTAAATTGGCTTTCTGCTAGCTTTTTGGACTATTTTAGCATTTACTAAGATATTTTGGAGTTTAGCTAATATTTCGGCTACATGCTAGCTGTTTTGGCTAATTTCGTTTTTTTGGAGGGGGTTTTTCACGTTTTTTAGGCTGTTTCAAAGTTAGGCAATATTTATACACTAGCTGTTTTGGCCAATTTGGGCTTTTTTCAGTTTTTTAGGGTTTATTTAACAGTTCAGCTAATATTTCAGCTACATGCTAGCTTATTTGGCTAATTTAGGCTTTTCTCCGTTTTTAGGCTATTTTATTGTTTAGCTAGTATTTCAGTTACATACTGGCTGTTTTTAATTTCGACTTTTTATTTCAAGTTTGTTAGACTGTTTTGGAGTAAGACTAATATTTAAATGGTAGCTGTTTTGGCTAATTTAGGGTTTTATTTTCAAGTTTTTTCGGCTGTTTCAGAGTTTGGATATTTTCTTTAGCTACATGTTAGCTATTTTGGCTAACCTAAGTTGCTTTTTTTTTTCGTTTTTTAGGCTATTTTGACATTTAGCTGATATTTTAGCTGGCTATCAACCTCAGTGTTTTCAGCTATCAATGTCATCATCTTCAGCTATCAGTACTAGCATCTTCAGTGGCCAAATTCAGTTTACAGCATTCACATGCTGAGAATTTTCACAGGTAATTCTATATTTCTAGTTCATAATTATGTTAAAAAGTAACAGTTTTAAAAATGTAGTTTTAGAGTGTTCAATAAATGTTTGTCCTGTTAGACCAGCGACATGTGTTCTGGATTGTGTGCGACTGAGTTTGACTCTCCTGATTTAGACCTTAAACAGGTGATCACCGATGTCCTCATGGAGTTTTGTTCTGTTATCTTACAGCAGATATGTCCCCATGATAATCAGAGATGAAATGGGTCCAGTTTGTGTTCAAGGAAATCCATTTGATATGTTTAGTTCATTTATGGTGTTCCACAGGGCTCTTTGTTAGGCAACGTTTTATTTATGTTTTTTATGAATTTGTTAATCTTGTCGAGAACCAAAACCTGGTGGACTAGAGCACAGAAACTCACAAACTTTGATAAATCAACTAAAACATGACGTAACAGTGGGATGCACAAGGCGTACTGGTGGAGCAGCAGTTTGCACTTCACAGCCTGAGTTCAAACCCCTTCCTTTCTGTGCTGAGTTTGTTCTTCTCATCCACACAATCCAAAAACATTGATGGATGACCCCCATCTTCATGATGAAGTTCTGAGGATAGGCTCCACCAACCTCATTGATCCTGTGTGGAGATGAGCAGGAATAGAAGATGATTAGATGATCTAAGACCTGAACCTAACCATTCAGGTCTTCTTTACATTCGGTTTAAGGTAAACATCAAGTCACCAGTTCTGTCTACTGAGATGTTCACATGATTAAAGTTAGTGGATGAAAAAACTGCATCATCTGCATACAGGAAACACGAGGAACCTCTATAGAAACTGGAAATTCAAACACATTTCACAACCTAAAGTAGTAATAGAATCATGAAGTATCCAGTAAGATACAAGACTTTCTTCTATATCAAGATAACAGTGCACTAGTACAACTGTTTACTGTACTGGGAGATTTAGGAAATGTGGAAAATGTAATTACAGTTACTAAAATGTATTTGATTTTTTAAAAAGAGGCTGAGCAGATGTAGTTATCCAAGGATGAGGAGGGACTTTGATCATCAGATTAGCACCTCGTCTCCTGTGATACAAAGTTTCTGCTGGTTCCTTGTTGCTAGAATTCTCCTAGTTAGTTTGTGGTCACAACCCAGATCCCAAAGAACAAGCAGAGAAGACTTTGGACACGGGCCAAGATGTCACCAAGATGGATGGATGGACAATGGATGGATAATGGATGGATGGACTCAAAAATGGGTGGACAAACGGATGGACAGATGGATTTATGAATGGATGGACAGAGTGTTTGATGGATGAACAAATAGTGGATTGATGGATGGATGAAATGACAGACAAATGGATGGACAGAATTTTGGCTGAGTAGATCCACATTTGGATCAATAGTGTTGGTGTTGTGTGTTTTTGTTGTTAAATCATTAGTTTATTGTTCTTTCAGAGGTCTGTGGTGCTGCTGCACTGCTGTGTTTGAGCGGAGAACTGTTTAAGCTAACTAGAGGCTAACGGATCACCGTGGAGCTCCGGGGTCTTAAAGAATCTCACAGATGAAAAGCAGCACAGAGGAAAGTTGAAAGCACTGAAGTCCAGAAAGAACGTCTCCTAATTAGCTCAGCTCCAAAGCTGGATGTTCTCTGCAGGTTTCTGTGTCACGTCACCACAAACCGCCATCAGTCCCACAAGAGTCACTGTGGAGACGGAGAAACGAGGCAATTATCCAGCGGCTCTTTGATAGCTCTGAACCAGCAGAGCCGGGCGGTGGAGGCCAGGGGGCGGCGGAGGTCGGGGCGCGGTGAGGACTCCACACTCGGTTCTTTAGGTCAGCTCAATAAACAAACAACCTCCTGATTCCAAGCAAACATCCGGCGCCAGCATCACAAGCCGTTTCCTAGCGCTGTGACAGCTGAGACGGCGTTCCTCACTGCAGGATTTGGAGGTGAAGCCTTTGATCTGCAGAGGATTCCTCAACAACCAGATATCAAACAGACACTGCTGTTTTATCCTGCAGGGTCCTAATGTAAGGAAATAAAAGACACTGATGGGGGGGGGTAGCATCAGTCATGAGGGGAGGAGCATATGAGCTGTCATTGATGATTGTTTTTCATGAAGCTCCTCACTGCCTCGTTTCTGACACAAATGTCTGTTTTCAAAGATCTTGAATGTCTTTAGGCTCCAGTTGTTGTCGTCTGGTCTGAGCTGACGTCCCTAACAGGATGATAGACAATAGTTAGACAGAACCACAGTTCAAGGAGCTGTCACAGCAGCCAGTCTGAGTTTAGTCTAAAGCCGTGTTCAGAACGCCCTTAGCAACGCGTCGTCAAGTGACCAATTCTGATGGACAGTCCATGGAAGGTTTCAGGCTTCTGTGTTCTAAAGTCCTCCTTTTTACGACCATTTGGGATTTTTTATTCAAACGCATCACCATTGAACGTGTTAATCGCTAAAGTTCAATTAGTTTTCACACACTGGAGGTGTGTAATTTGCTCACCACATTTGGCCCCTCCCCCGGGGGAGCGGTGAGCTGCAGACACAGCTGCACTCTGGAACCACTTGGTGGTTTAACCCCAATCCAACCTCTTAATTCTGACGGTCAAACAAGGAGGTTCTGGGTCCATTTATAGAGTCTTTGATATGACCAGTTGTGGATTTGAACTCACGACTTTCCAGTGTCAGGGCGGACACTCTACCGCAGGGCCACGGAGTTGAACTTGACCGATCAGGGATTTGGATTTGATGTTTTGATGGGGTCCTTCGTATTAATTTGTAGAAGTGATCAGATAAATCCTGATTCCTGTTTGTTTCTGTAATTCTGTGGCATCAAGTCTTTCATGCATCGGAATAGAGCTGAGAAGGAAAAAGTCAAACTCAGTCACACAAGGAGCTAAAATCAGAAACATGCTTTAGGTCACGGGATGAAGAGGGTAAACAGTTATTGAAGACAAAAACTATATTTTTAAAACTTTTTTTTACTTTTAAAACCTTGACTTTTTAACATGATTTTGTTAATAATTACCTGTGATTATTCTAGTGTGAATGCTTTAAGCTGAACTTGGCCGCTGAAGATTCTAGTGCTGACAGCTGAAAATAGCTCAAAACACTTAAGCTGATAACTAAAGATGCTGATAGCCAACTAAAACATTAGCTAAATACCAAATTAGCCTAAAAATATGTAAACAAAAAAAGTAGGTTAGCCAAAACAGCTAGCATGTAGCTGAAAAAAATAGCTAAACTCAAAAACAGCTGAAAAAGCTTAAAATAGCATAAATCAGTTAAAACAGCTAGCATGCTAATATTAGCCTGAATCCATAACAGCCTAAAAAAACATTAAAAAAAGGCTAAATTAACTTCAAACAGCTAGCATGTTCCTGAAATATTAGCTAAATGCCTAAATGGACTGAAAACAAAAGAAAAAGCTTAAATTAGCCAAAACAGCTAGCATGTAGCTGCAATAATAGCTATTTTTTTAAAGTTTTTACATTTTAAAACGTTTAAACTGTAACTTTTTAACAAAATTATGAATAATAATATTCATATATAATCATAGGGGCGGCCGTGGTGCAGTGGTAGGGCAGTCGACTCCTGATCAGAAGTGAGCGGGTTCGATTCCCGCCTTGCCCACCCATGTGTCGAAGTGTCTTTGGGCAAGACACTGAACCCCGAATTGCCTCTGGTGGGAGGTTGGCGCCAGTGTTATGCAGCAGAGCCACCACCAGTGTGTGAATGTGTGTGTGAATGGGTGAATGGGTCTGTGACTGTGAAGCGCTTTGGGCCCTCGAAGGAGGGTAGAAAGTGCTATACAAGTATACGCCATTTACCATTTACCATAATAAAAAGTCAGGAATATTATTCCAGAATAAATCAACTTAAACCTTAAATAACTTTCAATATTTTACTCTCCATAAAAATATGTTTCGTCAAAATTATACAAGTTAGAAATGAGCTCAAGATAACATCGGGTCATTAATAACAATAAAATGATCTGGAGGGCCGGATCCGGCCCCCGGGCCCTGACTCTGACACATGTGGTGTAAATGGTCCTCTTGGACATAGCAGAAGTTGACCCAGATTCCTGCGGTCTTAATGAAACGTCTCAACGCTCTTCAAAGTGAGCACAAGGACGCGGTGAACAGCTGCCGCTCCAGTACTTTATATAGTGGTGATTGGAGTGACCCATTCAGATCCTCTCTTCCAGAGGGCGTGCATTACTCCGGC
>NC_050513.1:19997282-20014981 GCF_002922805.2 Oryzias melastigma
TGTTAAACCACCTGCTAGAACCGAGGCGTCTGATTGGCCAATTTATACCTTAAATAACTGGAACTACACAATAAAGTTATAAGATGTGCTTCTTCTGACCAATAGAATGACTTAGTAAGAGGTATTTAATTCTTAAAGGGATTTTGGCTTCTTGGAGCCAGCAGGTACTTCCTGTTTGGAGCACAAGTCCAGTTCTATATACAGTCAAAGGAGTAATGATGTATATACTGTACTAGCTTTCCTGAGAGTTCATTCATTCCCAAACTCAAGGTGTCAACCTATGAAGTCAAAGTCAAAGCTTTGAGTTTGTCAGAGCCTTCAAAGCAGAGTATCCATCGTGGTTCAATGATCGAGAACTAAACATTTTTGACAAATTCCAGTGTTTTTAGTGTGCCTCATGGTTAAAAAACATAGTTAATTATCTCTGTTTCAGTTTTAGAAAGTTAGATTTAGGAACTTCTAGCTAAGAAGCACCATAAATGTTTGAAAATATATACATATATTGTTATTATTCCTGACATTACCTCTAGATTTGCTCAATCGAAATGATCCTATGTGACGCAGGAAGTCTTTTATTTTGAAAAGAAGTCTTGTGAACCTCTGTTCTAAGTTATGAACTGTTTCATATTTAGACGAAATAAAATATTTTCTCTTAGTTTGTTTTATTCATACAAAAAAATAAAATGTATATTTCCTAATAAAATAACAATACCATAAATACAAACTCTTATTTTGTAAAGGATGTGTGGCTCCTCCTGAGTTGTGGTCAGTGAAAAATGGACCCAAACGTTAAAGGTTGCAGACCCCACGGTCAGGTTAGAGTGTGGAACCCACCGTGTTCGTCTCTGTATCCGTTTGGTGTCCCGTCCGTCTGTGTGGAGCTCTGGGTTCAGCTCTTTCACCGTCGGGATTTCAATCTTGTTACATTTTTTGTCCCAACAGGTGTTACACACCTGGGCGTGTGAAATTTGTTCTTCTCCTTGGGGAGACAGTGAGCAGCAGCAACAGCCTCAGTGGTTAACCCTCTGAATTTCCTTTTATAGACCCAGTCGTGGATGGGACTGATTATTTAGTTTTTTCTCATGTTTCCATAGATCTTTTTTCTCTCTTTCTTTGGATCATTAACAACCAAAGAGGAGTTCTCTGCCGTGATCTTTCTCCTGAGCTTCAGTGGCTGTCCTCGCCGCCGTAACCCACATCACACCCGGCCGTTTCCAGAGGACCATTCCATTACTCTGTGTGAGTCTGCTCCAAGGGGTTTCTGGGACAGCCCCCCTTCATGTTCTGATAGACTGGAACTCCTGCTCCACATCTCTGTGGAGTCCTTTATATTTAGACTGATTGGGACGGGCAACCCCAGACCGGACCGCCATTATTCAGCTTCTTTTATTAGAATGTCTCTGCGGTGTCTGGTTGGATAAATACAGAAATCACTGGGAATGGGAAATATGTCTGGTAACAACCAGCCGTGGTCTAAAGTAAATGTGAAAGAAAACAGACTTACCCAGCCAGGCCAAGAGGGCCCTACATGGTTTGAAGTGGGCAGAAATGAGGACCCCAAATGGGTTTGTCCATGGCTTCTGTGGAGGCCCCACCTGTGTTTGTCCACATTGGGAGGGATTGGCAGTCTGGACAGCAACACAGCTAACCCTGGGTGATAGCGCTCACTAGCTTTGCCTTACCGTGGGTTATAGTGCTTGCTAGCTTTGCTAGACCCTGGGTGATGGCGCTTGCTAGCTTTGCTAGACCCTGGGTGATGGCGCTTGCTAGCTTTGGGAGACGGTATGTGATGGTACTGGCCAGCTTTCCTGAAACCCTGGCGGCGGAACTCCCTAACTTTGCCAGACCCTGGGTCACAGTGCTCGCTAGCTTCTACAGGTCTTGGTGATGGCGCTCATTAGCTTTGCTGGGCCCTGGGCTGCGGACCTTGCTAGCTATGCTTTCCACCAGGCGACTGGCTAGAGTAGCGATCCCGCCCACTAAGTGCAAACTTTGGCCAATGTGGACAAACACAGGTTGGGCCACAACGGAAACTGCGGACAAACCCAATCGGGGCCCACATTTTCTGCCACTTTTAAACCATATGGGGCCCAGTTGGCTAGCTTGCTAAACACACAGTTTTGATCTAACAGACTCACTGTTGGCTAAAACATTCCCTGATTTAAAGAAGAACTTTGCATCAATCACAGATTCTGAGTTTTGTCTAAATAGTGAACGACACCTCCTTCTTGGCTAGAAAAATAAACTGCATCCACTGCTGTGTGGTGTAAATCTCTCAAGGGCATATCCAGCTTAATCTTGCCGGTACTTTATAGCCAAAATAATTGCTGGAGTTCTTGATAAACCTCAGAATATTGTGGTGTTACTTCTTCTAGCCACCAAAGTACAGATACTTCATTTTTCCAGGGTGAACGTCGGGACGTCCCACTCTACTCCCCCCTATGGTCTGCTTTGTTTTTGGGTTTAGACTTTTTTTGTTTTTGTCAATCATTCGCTGACATCCACGCTTCCCACCTGATACTAGTTTTTTTTTTTATTTTGGAGGTTTTTGGGACGTCTGGGATGTGTCCCTTTAAGGGGGTGAGTCAATTTCTTTAAATTCTACCTTGATTCTCAAATATTTATCTTTTTTGTGATTTTTTTTTCTTACTGCGGGCCTGTGTTTATTAAACACAGTTTTCTTGTCTTTGTGTAATAACTCATCAGTCAGCAGTGTTACAGTTGTTTCAGATGTTTGTGGTTTCTCTGTTTTTCATTTCAGCTAGTTAAAGTTTTGTTTTTTCATCTTCGACTATAGTTTTCCTCTTTTGGACCTCCAGTTCTCCCTCCCTCTTTTATCAAAAACGTCCCGATTGAACCACATGTCTCACCTGAGGGGGAGATGTGTGGACACCACAATAGAAACTGTAGTTCTGGTCTGAAGACTGAAGGCGTTTTCTGAGGTCGTCCCAAACAGACGAGTTCGCGCTTTAATCTGTTTTTATGCCGGCTGAAACTCCAAACTCATCATGCGTTCTCATATACTGAAAATGTGATTACTTTTTTTTTTTTTTTCTTCTGCGAGCTCGCCGGAACATGAATCTGCAGCTGTGCTAATATGATCACAGCTCTTTTGCAATTTCAGCCCCAAACTTATGAGAGATGAGGGGCTGGAGCGCTGCTGATGCTATCTGCTCGGTCTGCATGCTGATTAGACGTTTAACCCATTTCTGCTCTCGTCTGGCTGACAAACACGGATACCGAGGAGAAGGCTGCACCAACGGACAAACGTGGAGCTCTGTGAGAGGTAACCTCACTCTGTGTTTTTATAGGAACAAAGCAAACAGAAATAAAAGAGAATTGAGAAAATCCTGGCCTAAAACGCTGCGTCTGGATGCAGAAAATCAAAAGGGAGGCTTCAGAGAACAGGAAAATACAAGAAAATCATAAATATATACTCCAAGTTAATCCTTCTCATGAAACTTGGCACCGTGGAGTTCAAGAGGTAACACTGCCACCTTGTGTTGGGGCTTCGCAACAGTCACAGGATCGTAAACCATGAACAGAAACTTGTATGGAGGGATTCTTGTGCCATCATATTGAAAGTATAAGTCGCTGTTTTGAGATCAAAAGTTTATAAATTGAATAAAAATCTTAATTTACAAACAAAAATATTTAATATTTTTGCATTTGCAAACTTTTTTTTTGCTTTCAAAAACCAATCAGCAAGCTGGCACAAACACTACACAAAACAAAAACGTGTTAACGCAAAATCAAAGATAGGGCGAAAGCGAGATGAGGCACTACGCATCTAAAAACTGTGGAGCAAAGGCAAAAATATGTTTAAAAACAAACAAAAAAAGTTTTTGAAGGCAAATATAAAATATATTTGTTATAAATTACGATATTTTATTCGTAACACCATACTGCAAAATAGAATTTAGAACTTTTTTTTTTTTTTTTGGAATTAACAACACAAAAACAAAAACAAGACAAACATCAGACTCTAAGCAAGTTAACAGCTTGACCAAATACTTCAGGAGGAGAAAGAGAGAAAAAAACACATATAAGTCAGGTGAATAAAAAAAAGTGACACATCATCCCAGATCAGAAAAGTCCCTTAACAGAATGGCGCCAACTTTAGAACATTTTCAACTTCTGCCTGCAACATGGAGGCACAAAAATCCCAGCATACATTTGAAGAACCACTAAAGACGGAGAAAACAGCTGAAAGTGAGAAACGATAAGTTTGACGTCTCAAAGATAAAAACCGAAGTCTGAATCGAAACAAGCAGAAAATCAATAAATCAACACATTTATGTATTTATAAAACGTTTATGTCTTTTGTTGAGTATTTTTTTACTGAGAGAATGTATGTCTCGTAGATCATGTGAAATGATCCTTACCAGTACAACAACAGAGAGAGACTAGAGTACGTTTGGAGGGAAGGCTGTTGTTGTTGTTTAATATCTGTAAATAATTCATGTGTATTTCTACACGTCTACAGTGGCTACGTCTCTGTTTTCCGTGTTGGTCCGATGGCTGGGCGGTGGGGCTATACCTGGGAAAAGGTCATGGCAGTCGTCATAAACCGGGCGCTCTACTTGGTTATGAGGCCGATGATCTCATTCCTCTTTGGGTCAGTTTGATGGAGCGTTTTCATTTCAAACCTCAGTCCCACCTGACTCTGGGCTACGCTCACAGCTAGCATGAAGAAGAACGGGTTAAATGTAAGTTCTTTAATGTACATTTAGTTTGTTGTGTTCACACTATAGTGATTCTCCTGATCCTTTCCATACATTTAATGGGAAGGAAAACCTCAATCACACTTTCAGTGATTTCAGGAATGTTCACATCGTTCAGGACATTACTGCTGTACTTGAGGTATTCATAAACTTTATCATTTTTCAAATATTGAGCAAAATATATAATATTTTAGCATTGTGCTAGCTGTTTTTTGTGGCTAATTTAGCCATGTTTCGAGTTTTTGGCTAGTTCAGAATTTTGCTAACATTTTTGTACAATGCTAACTGTTTTTGGCTAATTTAGACTTGTTTCCAGATTATTTTTTTGGCTAATTTGGAGTTAAGCTAACATTTTAGTATTATGCTAGCTGTTTTTGGCTCATTTAGAAATTTCTCCAGTTTTTCAAGCAAATTTTGAGTTAAGCTAATATTATAGCATTATGCTAGCAGGATTTCCTTTTATCTTTGGATATTTTAGCTATGTTTCGAGTTTGTTGGCTAATTTAGAGTTTAGCTAATATTTCAGCACTATGCTAGCCGTTTCTAGCTAGTTTAGAAATTTCTCAAAAATTTTGAGCAAATTTTGAGTTAATCTACCATTTTAGCATTATGCTAGCAGGCTTTTCTTTTGTTGTTGTTGTTGGCTAATTTAACCATGTTTAGCTAAATTAGCTAAACTCCATATTAGCGACAAAAAAAAAATGGAAAAATGTCTAAATTAGCCAAAACAGCTAGAATAATGTTAAAAATATTAGCCAAACTCCAGATTATGGGGAAAAAATGGATAAGTGTCTAAATTAGCTTAAAACAACTAACACAATGGTAAAATATTAGCTAAACTACAAGTTATCCTTAAAATTGAAAAA
This sequence comes from Oryzias melastigma, assembly GCF_002922805.2. Lineage (NCBI taxonomy): Eukaryota > Metazoa > Chordata > Actinopteri > Beloniformes > Adrianichthyidae > Oryzias > Oryzias melastigma. The sequence goes on from NC_050513.1 coordinate 20,002,873, forward strand.
GTCTTTACTATCCAAAACAGCTAGCATGTTGCTAAAATATTAGCTAAACTCCAAATGATCCGAAAAAATGGAAAAATATCGGAATTAGCCAAAAACAGCTAGCATGTTGCTAAAATATTAGCTAAACTCCAAATTATCCTAAAAAATGGAAACATATCGGAATTAGCCAAAAATAGCTAGCATGTTGCTAAAATAAAAACTAAACTCCAGATTACCCTAAAAAGCAGTAGTTGAATATTTTTACATTTGAAAGGTCTTAACTTGAAAGTATGTAGAAGTTTCAAAGTGCACAAAGTTTTTGAAGCATTTGAGCAATTCCTTGTTCATTTCCTGAATGAGCCGAACGTTTTGATACAAAGATTGCTGAAATCACTGGAACTGTGATTTTACGTCCCAAAAACCATGGAAGCGTGCAGGAGAATCTCTATAGTGTACTACATATACATTCATGTCACGATGATGTTGATGGCACACGTGTTGTTTGTATCAAACGCATGTTTCAAGCGTGGCGTCTTTGACAGTGTTTTTGTTTTAGTTTTTTTCCACTCTGCCAGGCCTCCTGAAAACAGCTTTGGGATCCGTGGGCGCTCACAGCTCAGGCTTTGTCCCTCCCATTGATAAAAACCTCAAAGTGCTGACTCGGCTGAACTCCGCCCACTCCCACCGCCTCCACATCCGGTTTGTAGCAGCGAGATATCCCGGCGACTTGTCCCTAAAACCTATTGGGCCTTTGCTGCCGGGCTCCTGCGTCGCTCTTGGCCGGCGGCTGCTCGGAGCGGCTAAACCCCCATCTAATCTGTGGGATTAGATTAGTGCATCTGCACAAAGATGGGGAAACAACAACTCGACATTAGAAATCACTTTGATTACGTGTTCTGCTTGCAAATGAGATGGATCGGGTGACCTTTCCCCAAACCAAATGGAACTAAAGAGAGGAAAGTGGCGCAAGAACCAAACCTTAAATCTGAAGAGAAACATTTACAAATGTCTGGATTTAAATCTGGTTTATGGAAGAAGCTCAGGTTCTTATCAATATATGACAGTTAGGAGATTAGCAGGACTAGCAAGATCTCTTCTAAAGATCTTTTCTATCCTTGTCAGTTTTCTTTTTTTTTTTTGGCAATCCTCAAAAGGAGCATCTGTTGGAACTAAATCTATTCAGGCGTTTTGATTTGATTCTGTTTTTACTCTCAGATGGAATTGTTTTGAAACTAAACCAACTGAAGACGTTTAGCCGCACTTATTGCTTATTCTAGAGAAATGGAATCATTCACAGTCAGAACTCATTCTTCCAAACTCTTTGTTTTCAGTCTGTGGGCCGGTCCCGTCCTGACAGCGCCTTCAGCCGGTTCACGGGTCATCCTGTGTCTGCTTTTGGCTTTTTGACCTCTTTGTCTCGTTCCCTCTCAATGCGGCAGGTTTGTTTTGGCAGCCACGGGTGTCTGGCGTGTTGGGGGGGTGGCACCGGGTCGCACCAGTCATCTCGGATTCTGCTGACTTGGTCCGACCCACCATGAGATAATGGCATTCCAGAGGGATCCCAGCTAAAGCCGGTCTTTTTTGGTGGTCAGGTATATAAAGAGGAGGCAGCTGCAGAGACGGGGACGAACTCTCTGCGCCTCTCTGCTCTGGAAACAGAAAGTTAAACTGAAACATCCTCTTCGTGTCATCTTTGTGTGATCTCCTGGACTCCAAGCCAAGCAGAAGCTTCTTTCTTCAGCCACTATGGATATTGCCATCCAGCACCCGTGGTTCCGGCGCACCCTGGGCTCCATGTACCCGGCCCGACTCTTTGACCAGTTTTTCGGGGAGGGCATGTTTGACTACGACCTCCTGCCCTACACCACTTCCACCATCAGTCCGTTCTACAGACAGTCGCTGTTCCGCAACTTCCTGGACTCCTCGAACTCCGGCATTTCTGAGGTACCCAACGCCGCTTCCCCGAAATGTTTTCAGCTCTTTTGTTGCCCAAGTGTCCCGTCCTTTCACCGCTGTTTGTCCCGCAGGTGAGGTCCGACAGAGACAAGTTCACGGTTCACCTGGATGTCAAGCACTTCTCCCCCGACGAGCTCAGCGTGAAGGTGATCGATGACTATGTGGAGATCCAGGGCAAGCACGGAGAAAGACAGGTGACCCTCGTCTTCCCTTCCTACCACTACAGCCTGAGCAAGGCTCAAACAGGAGGCAGAAGAACGCAAAAATATAGTTAAAAAAGATCAAAACAACCAAAAATATACATCGTTACTTGTGCATGAATATATATAACAACTAGGGAAGATTTTTCAGGGATTTTTCAAATCATGAAACAGTTTAACAAGAAATTTGTCAAATTTTTAGTCAAAGGAACGTCAGGGCTTGAGCCCTGAAAAAGAGGGTCTGTAACCCCAATATTCGTTTTTCCTTTGTGTTCTTTTTGATGTCAAACATAACTGACTAAATCGCACAGCCAAAATCCAAAACACACCTGAGGTCACGGGCCGAACAGGATAAACATTTATTGAATACAATAAAAATACATTTTCAAAACTTTAAAACTGTAACTTTTTAACATAAATATGAATATTAAAACGTCAGGAATATTATTCTAGAATAAATCAACTTAAACCTTAAATAACTTTCAATATTTTACTCTCCATAAAAATATATTTTAGAAATAAGAAATAAGTGCAAGATAATATCGGGTCATTAATAACAATTAAAAAAGGATCTGGAGGGCCGGATAGAATTACCCCGGGGGCCGCGGCCTTGTCTTTGACACATGAGTTGGAAGAAATTCGGACTAGAACTGAGCTTTTGAAAATAAACTTTCAGGTGCAGAAATGAAATTTGACACTTTTAATTAGTGAAGGAAAGTCTTCCAAAAATCTCAAGAAAAACTGATTTTTCTTTGTTTTGAAAAATTACTTTCTGAAGGACACCAGCTTTTCAGTTGGGAGAAACTAAAAAAAGAGGTCAGTGTGAGATAAGACGAGGAAGGAACTGGTTTAAATCAAAGCACTGGAAAACTGACCATGACTCACCCTGTGACTGAGGGTGTGGCAGATGTGAACAACACAGATAAGTTTACTTAAGTGTTGGTTCCTGTATAGGAAGGCTCTACAGGAAACTCCAACAAAAACTTAAAGGCTTCAAAAGGTGTAAAAGGCCTGATGGAAAAAATAACAGTAGGGGGTGTCAGGTGATAAATCTAAAAATAAATAAATAATATGTGTTCTACTGTGTCTCAGCAATGGTTGTATTGTATTTTCTTTAGACACTTTTCTACTGGGTCACAAATCAATGAATTCATGTTTATGGTCAGGTTGACAGCAGTAGTAAGTGTTGTTGGTTAAAACCTTTCATCGGAGCTCCACTGGGATCGTCCTGAAGGCACAGGAAGTCTTTTATTTTGAAAAAATATTTTTATTTTGATAAAATGCTGGTTTTTCTTTATATTTCTTTTGTAATTAATGCCAAAAAAGATATTGTTCATATTTATTATAAAAAAAAGAACAATGTAATAAATTCAAAGTTGTATCAAAGTTTCCTGAAAGGGAAAATCCGACTAGTCGATTAGTCGTTACTTTATATTATATGGAGTCAGAGTGTAGTAAAGTTAAAGGTTATAATGTCATTCTGATAGCTTTTTGGACTATTTCGCATTTATTACGATTTTTTAGGCTAACTTCGAGTTTAGCTAATATTTCAGCTACATGTTAGTTACTGTGGCTAATTTAGTTTTTTTGTATATTTTTGAATTTAGCTAATATTTCAGTTGCATACTAGCTGTTTTGGCTAATTTCAACTTTTTATTTCAAGTTTTTTAGACTGTTCCGGAGTAAAGCTAATATTTAAATAGCTGTTTTTGCTAATTTAGGCTTTTCCAGCTTCTTACGCTAATTTTTGAATTTAGCTAATATTAGTTAGCTACTAGTTGCTATTTTGGCTAATTTAGGCTTTTTAGGCTAATTTTGGAGTTTAGCTAATATTTTATCTAGAGGCTAGCTATTTTGGTTCATTTTGACTTTTTTCAGTTTTTAGACTAATTTGGCATTTAACTAATATTTTAGCTGACTATCAGCTTCAGGGTTTTCTGATATAAGCTTCAGCATTTTTAGCTATCAATTTCAGCATCTTCAATGGCCAAATTCAGCTTACAGGATTCACACTAGCATTATCAGAGGTAATGCTATAAATCTTTTTTTGGTTAGTGTAAAACTAATAATAGTTGAGATATGTGTTTTACATCCACTATGTGCATGACAGGATTAGTCGACTAATCAGAAAAAAATAATTGGTGATCAGTCAACTATCAAAGTAATTGTTTGTGGTAGCCGTAGGTCAGAGATTGTTGGACTTTAAAAATATACAAAGAACTCTCTGATTTAATTGTAACCCCCCCGCGTTCGCTAACCATCAATCTGACTTTTCTAACAGTCCACTGTGATCATTTTAATACAAAGTTTTAGATTTTCAATCAAACATTTGATTAAATCACAGGTGTGCTCCACCTTCACCCAACAGTGGCTGGGATAGGCTCCAGCAACCCCTGAGTTTCTTTCAAGACCCTTTTCTAAGAAGTATTTGTCATGTGTGTGTTAAGGGAGGATTGAGTTTTTATTTTGATTTGTGTGTGTATGATTTTGTTTTTGATTGTAAAGTACATTAATAAATAAAGTTTGATTGATTGATAAAATGATTAAGGGAGTTCAGAAAGTGACTGGGATTCACTTCAAAAGAGATCAAAGGTCAAAGTTTGTTCCAAAACAGGAAGTTCCTTTGTTCTAAAGAGCTCTGCTGTTTCTCCAGGATGACCACGGCTACATCTCCCGCGAGTTCCACCGCCGCTACCGCCTCCCCTCCACCGTCGACCAATCGGCCATCACCTGCTCCCTGTCTGCCGACGGACTGCTGACCCTGACTGGACCAAAGGTCAGCGGGGGGGCCGAGTCCGGACGCAGCGAGCGCAGCATCCCCGTCACCCGTGACGACAAGCCCAACGCTGCCCCCTCCTCCTAGAATGGAGATCCGCTGGATAACCCAGAGATTCCTTTACTATCTTCTTCCTCCTCCTCTTGTAGTCCTAGTGCACCCTGATGGGGTTTAGTTCCTAACCCCCCCTCTGTCATGGAAATAGTTCTTAGAGGGTTTCTCTGGAGAGAGGTGCTCATTAACCCCCAAATCCCTGCATGTTTCTCCTGCTACGACTCCACCTATCCTGAAGAACCTTCTACTTCCTGTCTTCATCATTCATGTCCTTCAGCCTTGTTTAGTGCCTATCTGCAGAAGTCCAAACTGAGAAATATAATAAAGTTAACCAAACAACAAGCAGCGGATCTGTGGATCATTATTGCTCCGAGTTTAACTTCAAGAATAAACGTTGTGACAATGAAAAAGAAGTCTTGAATCTGGGAAAAAAAAAGATATATAAAAATTAGTGCCTGGAATCAATTAAAAAAAATATTGTTTTCATTTGGTGATTAATTATGTTCTTTTTTATTTTTGGAAATGTAAAAAAAACAGGTGTTCTCTCTAAAAACCTCAGGATTTAGGTCTTGATGTAGAGAAATGAAAGGATCCCAAAGAGAGTGGAAACATAATTTAGCTCCTCTCAGTGTTGATGCGGTTTTTGGCGTCTTGAATCAAAACTGATCAATACTGATGGTCTTTGATGGTCTCATCAATAGAAGACAAAACGAACGCATAGAAAACAGAATCACGAACCACCAAAACAGGAAACAAAAACTATCCTCCATTTCGTGAGAACGTTTAGCGCTATTAAAGACACAGGAGGCGGAGCTTTGTGTAGAAAAAATATTCTTTATTGCCTGTGAACATGAAGCACGAACACCAATAAGAGTGACGTTAGAACAGCTTAGGAAGCAAACGTTCCTGTTGATTCGTAGAAACACGTTCCGTGGAACAGAACCGGAACCGTAACAGGAAGTGGCGCCGGAACAGCAGACGGAGAAGTCTTCACATCACTGACCCTGCAAACAGAAGGTCAATGAACTGAGTCACCTTATATGGTCGTCTTCCTGCTCTAGATGACCAGAATTAGATCGTTTTCTTGAATTTCTTTGGACATCCCATCATAAAAGGTTTAGATGTTTAATAAACTATACGTTGAAAGTCTAATAAAGAACGTTTTTCAAAAGAGTCTCAGACGAGCTATTACTTCATCAAACGTTCCTGAAATAGTGATCTGAACCTTTGAAATAAATACGACTTTTACCAGCGACTAGCGCTGGTAGCCCCGCCCCCTGTGCTTTCATTGGACCTCAGAGACTTAAGTCTTCATGAAGCTCAACTGAGGCCAATTTGATGATGATGTCATTGAGGTATTGGATGTCATGTGACGTCTGTATCTTCTGCCCATTTCAAAGAGAATTTAGTATCTATAAAGTCAGTAAATATCCTCAAATATCCCACAATCCTTCACATAAAATCTCAAGCATGACTCACTAAATCTGTCTTTACGCTGCAAAGACAGTCCTAGTAGAGCTGACACGATCTGTACCTGATCCTGTGTAAACAAATGAGGTGATCAACGTTGCTTTAGGGGGAGCTGTGCAGGAACCTTCAGGTCACACTGAATAAATGAGCATTTTCTGCCTCAGGCTGATCAAATATTACGATGACTCATCAATAACTCATCAATAAACCCAGCGTACCTTCTTAAGGGCCTGCAGGTCCTCCAGCGTCTGCTGGGCCGTGGATCGGAGGCCGGGCTGAGCGCTGGAGGCGAGCAGGCCAACCCGAGCGTGCAGCTCTGGGTCCAGCAGGGAGGGGCCCAGGACCAGGACGGTGTCCTCCTCCAGCAACAGCGACTGGAGGAGGCGCAGGCTGTGGAGGCTGACCTCCCAGTGTCCGTCTGAGACAGAACCACACACTGATCAGGGGAGGGAAAACGATCACCATTAACCCGTCATTTTTAGGTTGTTTGGATCGTGTAAATCTGGTGAATCTCACTCCAGACCGTCTCTTTCACGGGTCTATTCTGATATCTGAAAGACTTGTTATGTCGTTCCGTCCGGGAACAAACTATAACTATAATTTATCCTCCATGACCAATTTTTAAACAGTTGGTACTTCCACAAAACAAAACAACACAGTCTCACTCCAAACTCGTTATCTATGGACGTTTGGTTTGGGACCCCTCCCCGCCACTTTTTGACAAGGTGTTCCCGACTCGTGGGGGGATCTGTTCCCATTAAATCAGGGGTCCCCAACCTCTACTGGTCAGAGGGCCATTTGGTACAGACAATAAAATGTATACACTATTCAGGGGTCCCCAACCCTCAGGATGCATACCAGACCTGTACCGGTACCCTAACCTGGTACCTGTTCCGCGTCCAAAAGATCGGGGACCCGGGATTTGATGGGAACAGCCAGGATGTCACTCAAAATGTCAAAAAGTGACACGGAAGGTGTCCGGAACCAAAGGTCCATACAAGTTAGGATTGAGAATATGTAGAATGGAAAGGACGGTACCCATAGTTCACTATTAAATCCGACTCCCTGATTGACCAAATTCAACCTAATTTAACTTTCACCGTGCCTCCAGTGGTTGAAAGTTTTGTACGTAGAGATGGAAAAGGGTCGCAGAAACTAGCATAGCGACGTGTGAACACAAATGTTTTGAACATGGAAGACAAAACTCTTATAGACATTTATACTTTTACGTTAAGTTTACGTTAGAAAATGGTCGGTTGTGTGAACGTGACAATACCCTTACGTTCTGTATAAGTGTTGACTAGGACTGGTCGCCCGCAGCATACCCATAGATAAAAATGTACATGAACATTTTCTCTGCACGAGATCCCAGAGTGGTCTACGATCTTGATATTTCCTGCGTTACTCGTACAGGTTTGACCATTTTTCCCGGTCCGTATCCACCCGTAATCAGAGGTGAGACTTTATAAGATAATCCTCTTTGGTGAAGCTTTACGACGATCAAAGAAGTAAACAACCAGAAGTCAAAGAAACGGAAAACCTCTAGAGAAACAATTTAAAACACGAGATGTTTTCTCACCGTTCAGCAGAGTCCAGATGAGGCGCACGAGTCCCTTGTTCTCGCCGATGATCTTCAGTCCATTGATGCTGATGCTCACGTTGTACAGAGCCATCAGCATCAAGCTACAGAACAACAACCGGACCGTGAGCAGCGACTGAACTCCACTTTCACAGGAGCAACCACTGGATTATCTTAGCCCTTTTTCCAGGTTTATTAACGTTCCCCACAAACACACGTACACTTTCAGTTTGGGGAAGAACGCAGGCTTCATCAGCTCCAGAAGTTTCATCAGCGTGTCCAACAGGACTCGTCCAGAACTGCACAGGAAGTCCCGCCCACAAGCTACAGCCGCTACGTCTGAAGAAAAAGAAGTCAGCTGATGTGTTTTTTTTTTTTCTTAGCAGACGAAACCATCAGGGGAGAACTCACTTGTGACGGTTCCTGCCACAGCCAGCACAAACTGGTGCTCTTGGGAGTTGTAGTCCTCAGATTGGTCTTTTACCTCCTCGTCTAAGGACTTACCGAAGCTCTCCAGAGTCTGAGCCGCAACGTTCAAGAAGGACGGCAGCTTCCCCTGCACAGCAGCAGTAGGAATACTCACACTTCCTTATTGAAGCTAGTTGAGTACTACAACTGAAGTCAGTTTACTAGGTTACCACTAGGTGGCTTGTTACACAGATCAGGTCACCATTCGTTCCAATGTTTGTAACAGGAAAAATACTTTGGTTTAGCTCCAACTCCAAACTCAAAGAAACTATTCCCATTTGAATTTGGAATAACTTTGGTTTATTTTTAGGTTTCAAATGGTCCTTTTTTGTCTCTAATTAACAGGTGATTATGATGATCATGACTGAGTCTTTTTGCTGCTGGTAGTATATTCATAACAAGCTTCAAGAAAAACTACTGGTCAGCGTTGGACCAATATGCAACACTTTACGTGTTGTTACAAGAAAATCTGTATCATTTTTGGTCTCAATAATCAAGAAAGTTTTTCCAATCGCAAAATAATCTTAAACAAAACATGTCTAAGAGAGAATTTTCTTAAGATAGGAATTCTTGGTTAGATATTTTACTAGATTTTTTCTATTTAAATGAAGACTATCTGTCAATGGGGTAAGAAACCTGGACTTATTTCTAATGGGCCTTAGAAGGTTGGTTGCATAAAAGGTCAAGGAGTTACGGTAAGTCAAAGAGCGTGTGTTGTTTAGGGTTAAACCTGCGTCAGAATCTAAGGTCATACGGCGCTATTTCAACTTTGGTGAGATCGCTGCATCACGTCAACCAATCAGGGACTCAGCTTTGGACACATGACGTATTCAGTAAGAGAAGGTAGAATACACATCCAAGATGGTGGATCAATCCGATAGTTCTGCTCCTGAACATCTGTGCATTATCTTGAAGACATTATTTGATGAGCGGACGCAAATTTGACCTGCTGTAACTCTACAACCATTTACCGTTTAGCACCAGAGCTTGACATTCTTTCGACTATCCTAACTCTTCAACACAGTTAGCATAATTTGAGCTCCAAAGCTGCTTTTCTCCACAACAGAATACACTGTAAATACGTTAACTCCATAAACGAGTTACGGTAGTCCTAAAAATGTTGATGGATTAAGTTGATAGCTGTGACTATCAGAGCTTCCTCCAAATGTTCTGATTATCGACCTTCAGATCTGCTAGATCTTCTCTGTTTGCACTCACGTCCACCAGCCACTGCGTGACCGTGTCCTCTTTGGCCGAGCAGCTCCACAGCAGGCCGCAGGCGGCCGACCCCAGCCCGGAGCAGAAGTCGACCTGCTGCTGAAGCTCCTCGCCGCTCTGCCACAGCTGCTCCCGCAGAAGCAGCTTCTCCTGCAAAGGGAGGTGCGGTCAGAGGAGACCCTCGTACTCCAGAGCGGGCGGGCGGGCGGTCGGCCTCACCTCCCTCTCCCTCTGACACTCGGTCTGCACCACCTCCAGCCTGGACTTCAGGTGCAGAGCCTCCAGCCGCAGGCGCTCCTGCTCCAGCGGCTCCTTCTCTGCAAACATTTGTCTGACGGTAAAAACCGCAGAAGCTCAACCAGCCATCAAAGAGTCCGGTCTGGATTCTGAAGATGATTTGATGGTTTTTTCCCTTATTTTGTCTCAGCAGATTGTCGATTGTCATCCAGTTGGCATTTTTACAAATCTGATTGTTTTTTTTCGTTGTTCTTGATCACATTTATATCGTCGGGAGTTCACACTGGACTGTCCCTACCCGACACTAGCGTGTGCACCCACAGATGGACGAGCCTTGGCACTAAATGTCAAAGTGGAACAAATCTCAAGAAGGTTTCTTTCTTCTTTCACATTGACTTGAGGTTAGACAAAAGAAAAAAATCGTATTTATTTATTTTATCTGTTATTAATTTCTTCTCCGTGATCAATTTTCAAAAGGTTGGCACTTATATGTTTTAAAAAGGACACCATCCATAACAATAAAATCTGAGCCCCTGATCGGTCAGTTCAACCGGTTTAACACACATTTCCAAAGCAGGTATAAATATAAGAGTAGTTGGGACAGGCTCCAGCAACGCTGTAACCCTGAAAGACAAAAATTTGTGTCGCAATTAGGGATGCCACAAACGATTATTTTAATAGTCAACTAATCACCGATTATTTTTTCCGATTGGTCACCTAATCGGGTCATGTGCAAAATGGATGTAAAACACACATCTTAACCATTATTAGCTTTAAACTAACTAGATATACTTAGCATTACCTGTGATAATGCTAGTGTGAATGCTATAAGCTGAATTTGACCGTTGAAGATTCTAGTGCTGATAGCTGAAGATGCTGAACTTAATAGCAAAAAACGCTAAAGTTGATAGCTGAAACTCGGAAGCTGATAGCCAGCTAAAGCTAAAATGTTAGTTAAATGCCAAATTAGTCTAAAAACCTGAAAAGAGCCTAAATTAGCCAAAACAGTTAGCATGTAGCTGAAATATTAGCTAAACTCCATAATAGCCTTAAAAACCTTAATAAATCCCAAAATATTCCAAAAAAACTATCAGAATGTCATTATAACTTTCAACTTTACTACACTCTGACTCCGGACAATATAAAGCAAGGACTTTTTGAAGCCCAATAAGGCAATTTTCTTTGTGATTTTGGCTATATAAATAAAATTGAATTGAATTGACTAATTGACTATTTTATAGTTTAATAAATAATTTAATAGTCGTTTAGTCATCAATTAGTTGTCTAATCATGGCAGCCCTAGTAGCTACCCATAAGCGTAATAGTTTTGAATAGTTTTGAAATTGTCCATACATAGACCTTCTATTGGCATAAGAGTAGTTGGGATAGGCTCCAGCAACCATGTGACCCTGAAAGAAAAAGAACTTGTGTAGCAACGTGTGAACGTGATCATTTTGAAGTCTGAAACACGAATCTATGCGTGTTTATGTAGACTTGGAATGCGTGGTTCAGAGGCCGGTGTGAACACATCGTTCCAGAAACTGCTTTCATACAGACGGTTCTCCAGGATCCTCTGGAAACATTCCTGTGATGGAGGCTACCTCTCGTAAGATGAAGCCGGTCATTTCTGGCCTCAATATTCCCTGACTGATTCCTGTCCTTCTGCCTAAACCGCCTTTTATCATCATTAGTGGAAACGAGCTGCCATGGCAACAGCAGCTGTTGTACAGTCGAAGAGTTTCCTGCAGACGATTACACGCACAGGAGGAGAGCTGCTATCGAACAGCAGCCAGCCCACCATCAAAGCATCAGCCAGCAAACACACAAACACAGCTAATGACACGAGCTGAGCCCTGAGCTCGCCGCCTGCGTACTGGTCTGCGGTCCCTGCAGCATCTCCAGCAGCTCCACGTTCAGCACTCGGGGCAGGAACTCCCGCAGCTGCATCACCTCCGTGGTTAACCTCTCCAGATCTCGCCTCCTCACTCGGACAAAACCGTCCTGGGAGAAAAGAAGAGATAAGAGCAGAGTGAAACTGGATTTAAATGCTTTGTGTCTAAAAGAAAAACACCCAAAAATCAAATTATCAATCAATCAATCAATCAATCAAACTTTATTTGTTAAGCGCTTTTCATGTACTTCTGTACAGCCCAAAGTGCTTTACAAGTTAAA